>NW_021604592.1:3752635-3756133 GCF_004785775.1 Grammomys surdaster
TCTCTCTCTCTCTCTCTCTCTCTCTCTCTCTCTCTGTGTGTGTGTGTGTGTGTGTGTGTGTGTGTGTGTGTGTGTATGCACAATATATATTCATATGTGTGATTACAGGTGCATAAGTGTCATACCACACGTGACAGGCATAATATAACCTCAAGTGTCAATCTTCAATGTCACCTTATTTGGGATCTTGTATGTTGTTCACTGTTGCCCCATGCTAGGCTACCTTGCCAGAGGGCTTCTGAGTCTTCTCCTTGTCTCTCTGCCTCCCATCATGTAAGAGAACTGAGGTTATGGACACATACTACTGTAAGTGGATTTTACCTAGGCTATGGAGATTTGAACTCTGATCTTCACACATATTTAACAAACACTTTACCAACTCAAATATGTCCCCAGACATTTTTTAACACAGGGTATTGTATATGTCAGGCTGGACTCAAACTTCTATGGAGCAGAGAATGATCTTGAACTTATGATCCTTCCATTTCTCCAGGTCTGTGGTGAGAGGAATTCCCACCACACCTAGCTTTATATAACACTGGGGTTCAACTCCAGGGCTTGGTCCATGCTAGGAAAACACCCTATCAACTTAGCTAATGCCCAGCTTCTTGGTAGTATTTTTCATTGCAAAAATATATTGCACAAGGGCAGCCAAAATTTACCCTTTTTCCTGAAGGTTGGTTGCTCTTTTCCCATTCTAAATCCCTTCCCTCTTTACCTCTAAAACAGGTATTGGTATATATATTGACATAAACCACCACCAAGCCCAGCCAGTGGCACTGAGCCCTGGTCTCCATTCCTGTGCCTTGCAAAGAACGTCTAGGGGTTTAAGCTACCCTTAGGTATATTTTGTTGTTGTTCAGTGTCAAAATAACACTTATTGGAATATCCTCCAGTTCATTTCTTCTCTGTGTCACTTCTTGACAATAACTCCATCCTACAAAAACTCCTGAAGACAATCTATAAATCCAACACCCTCGGCCCTTGCTTGCTCTTCATTCTGTTCCTTAGACATCTCACTGCTCCTTTCTTCTCTGCTTCAACATTTAAGTGCCATTCCCTACTCTACCAAACTACTGGAAGCTCATCTTCCTCATAGTGATAGGAATCTGCCAAAATCTATGAGCCTCTATTTGCAGGCTTCTCATAGACCAAGGACTAAGGTCCCAGCCGTCCTTGCAGAAGTTTCCGGAAAAATGGAGCCAATCAATGGCTAAAACACATGTGAAAATTGAACATTTACCCTGAAGTTTAATACAGAATAAGTAAACAGAAAGTGAGAGCTAGGTACAATGGCATATGCCTGTAACTCCAGTACTCAGAGGTGGAGACTGGAAGGTCACAAATTCAAGGACAGCCTAAGTACATAATTAGATCTGGCTCACAAAACAAGAAAGGGAGGGAGGGAGGGAGGGAGAGAGTGGGGGAGGAAGGAGGGAGGGAGGAGTTAAGAAGACACCCAAGAGTGAGAATGCTAAAGTGAAATGAGCTCTACCACAGACCAGACGAGTCACAGACTTAGGTGTATCAGTACCTGGTTCTACAGATGATCCAGTGTGTGTTCTGAATTGTTATTCCTGTCTAGAAACACTGACTCTTCTTCTCCCACAAGGCTTGTAGCAGACAGTCATCACAACTTAAATGTTAGGGTATAGGTACACAAAAAAGAGTATGACATCATTTCAAAGTACTAGAAGAGTTCTGCCAGTAGGAGAATATTTGGTGTAGGATGCCAGCTGGTATGAAACTGTGCTTACGGCATGGTCAGTGGGGGAAGCAGGGAAACAGTGACAAAGGCAAACCCAGAACTCGCTGCGACCACTGGTCAGGTTATCAGTGAACTTTCCTTCTAATTTTCTGTTCCTTAATTCCAGTCTCAAAAATAAACAGAACATATCTGGAGATGTAAGATAATAAAGAAACAAAAGACAGTAGAAGGTAAAAAATATAAAAGGAGACTTATAGACCAGAGACTATGCTAAATGATAGCATCTTTTAGACTAACCAGACTCTATGACATTTTGAAGGAGTGGGAACACTCAAGAGGCTCTGAGTCAGCACTTAATAACCAAGATCAACAATTTATTTACTATTTGGACAGACTCTCTTACAATTTATGCAAATACACAATTCCAATTATGAGTTCCTGTCTCATATCTAAGATTTCCTACTTAAACAGTTTTTGCTAAAAACACTACATATGTGCCTTTATAAAGTAACTGTTGAAGATGATGACCATGTGCCAGTGTCTAACTACAGATAGCAATGCTTTAGGGGCCACATTAGTTGTTCTGCAAGAGAAAATGATCTTAAATTCATTGTAATTTAAGAAATCAGTTTTAAATAGCACATTTCATGCAAGAACAAAGCAGTTCTTAGCTTTTAAGGGAAAAGAAAGACACTTTGGGAAACCTTTAGGAAAAGACCCAAGAATTTAGAGACACTAAAATATACATTCAAATTCAACACTATCATTAACAAACTGGGTGACCTTGGACAGATTCTTTATGTTCTCAGAGCAAATGCAAAACCGGAAACAAGATGATCTCAAACTTCTAAGACTTAAAAGTGCTACTTAATCCTGTTCGTTTCTCTTAGAGGCCATGCATGCTTTATTGCTTGCTTTTTCACTTTCATTCTCTGAAGAATAACATCTTAGAAGCTGATAAGCATTAATATTGCAGACGCATTATATATACCTGGCATTTAAAGACTATATATTTTCCTAGCAATATTGATACTACCCTGTTATGAGGAGGACTCTGGACAGCAATACGTAGGTTTGAAGTGAATGGAAATAAGGGCAGCTTGATGAGTTCTTAGCTAAGGGGGGGGGGGGGAAAAAAAAAGTGTATTACATTAGCAAATAAGCTAAAGAGTGCTATCTCTAATGAGAATGACAGAAGCTTGCTTCTAAACAGTGAAAATGTTCTCATTGTCACGTATTTGGCTCTTGGGGGAAAAGTACACAGATGGTGTTGTATCCAGAAGCCATTACATATTGATATGGTCGGGGAGCAGGGCCTGAGGGCCAGGCACATAAAAAGAGTTGGATAACTTCTGCTCAAATTTCTCATGGAATCCAGGTCTCACAACCTTAGCACACATTTCAGAAATCTCTGGAATATACCATTCATTAACACAAGATTTTCAGTTTGACCCTATTTTTATTAGCTGAGAGTTTATACTACTGTATATATTTTTAAAAAAAAAAAAACACTTCAAAAACTCAGTTTTTAAATATTTAGTTGAACACTGGAGTAATTAGGCATGTGAGGTGCTTTCAATTCTTACATTATCTTAAGGCATGCAACAATTCATCTAAGTGAACACATACTACCAGAAAGCACACAGCATTTCTGTTATTTCTTCCCCAAGGCAAGTGTGTGCCTGCATTATTTTAGTGAACAGCTCCATTGATACACGAGAGTCAAAGGTAATCTACTCACAGTCTCTCTCTCTCTCTCTCTCTCTCTCTCTCTCTCTCTCTCTCTCTCT
>NW_021604592.1:3756143-3798893 GCF_004785775.1 Grammomys surdaster
TCTCTCTCTCTCTCTCTCTCTCTCTCTCTCTCTCTCTCTCTCTCTCTCTCTCTCTTTCACACACACACACACACACACACACACACACAAGAAATATATTGTAAATGGAAACATTTTAATTATGTACATATGAGAAAGCTATTACAAGGCCTTTTGATTCTCAAGAGCAAGCTATATTTCTCAGTATACATAAAAGAAGGCATATAAAACCACCAGTTAATGACAATCTTAGAGTAGGACTAGAAAATTCATCCAAGCAGAACATTCCAGAATTCCTAAGTATACTATTAAAGACAGAATGGCTCAAGGGGAGTGGTTCACCCTTCAAATAGCAAACGCATGCTGCTTCTTCTGGCCGCCCGACCCTGAATTCTTTGGAACAAAGGAAATATCCTAAAACTAATGGAATTTTCCTGGCTGATGGTTGCAACCAGCGAGTGCCTTATACAATAATTTCCTTTCAGGAAACTAAAAGGATCCTTTGGACGTTTAGAATGCCTACAGGGAAGAGCAAAAGCATTTAAAGCACTGAGAAAGGAAGAAACAGGTCACTTTAAAAAATGAATGAAATCACACTTCAGACTGTTCATTAGCCACACTGGCTGGAGGAGGACAGTGGACCAATGTCTGCACAGTCAGCTGCAGAAAGAGGCCAGCCCAGAATCCAATACCCATTCAATTCCCCTCCACAAAATAAAGATTTCAGATCTTCATGGAATCAGAAATCTTATTAGACAGTCTTAGAAAGGTACATGTGAAAAGTTTCAGACAAAATGAGGCAATCTGACAACGCCTCAAATTCAAAAGAATTATAGGGAAGGAAGGAGGGTGATCAGGACCTGTACAAACACTGCCTCAGATCAGAGCTAGTGAGAAGCCTAGGACATCTCTCAAGAAAAGACAAACACAGAGTATAGTTGTCCTCTGGGCAGCGAGTCTAACGCCCAACCAGACACAGTGCTCCCAAGCCCAAATGTACACACCTCCTCCTCTCCATCCTGATCTCCTCTTGCTTATCAGTTTCTCTTTGTGTTTCCCTTTGGTGAGATAAGAGCACAAAGCTGTGGGGGGAAGCAAAGGATGAAAGGTGTTGCTTACTTGGCGTGCACACTGATGCTCAGCACACCACGGTGATTGTAAACCTTCACAGGAGCCCCAGGACTCAGCCTCCCTCTCTCCCAGACCACAGCTCCCCTTAGTCCATTTCATGTAAGACTAGTAAAGGCCCCCTCCCCTCCAAAAGGAACCCCTGGGTCCCCGTGCCATCTTTTACTCTTTCCAAAATCATTTTTAATGATATAAATAAATAATCCTACCTGAAGTAGGAAGAAACAATAAAAAGCACATGGACTTCAGCATGTAAATGCTCACACATAATTGGTCTAGGAGACAAAATAAACCAGGTGCATTCACCTATGTAAATAATGGAGAAGTCCAGTTCAGAAATGGTAGGTCATATTTTACTAAATATTGTCAACACAATTCTTTATTTTTGACATTTTGAAATAAGGGCTAAATAGGTTTTATATATACCCATAAAATCAAGGGGAAGTTGACAAGTGAAAATGAAGGCTGACACATGCATCCTGCATTGGGAAAACAAATAGCCCAAACTTCACTGCTGTCGGTGACACTGTTCCAAAATAGCGAGCAATTCTGGAGAAAGTCTCTAACAAAATCGAATTCAATGTTCTCTCAATTTACCTGGGGATTGTTTGCATGTCTAAACATATTGCTATTTATTAGAATATGAAAAAAGATATCCTGCATTTGATAAATATTTTAGAGTCAATTATAAGCAAGCTTTAAGAAAGTTGTTAAATACTGAAGCATCATGCAGGATAAAATAGAAATCGTCATTGGGTTTTTCAGTGTTTCCAGCACAACTTCTTCTGCTTATTAGTAATTAGGAATCATAGAGAAAGAAACATTGCCGCTATTTTTTATTATTATTATTTTTTGGTGAAATGTTTTCGAGAGTGTATAACCATCCCTATTGCAAAAACCACTGACTTACACCAACTTAAGGTGATAGAGAAAGGGATAAGCTAAGTAAGGAAGAAAAATACAGTAAAATCTGTAATAAATGTATACAAAAAGAAATGCAGCAGCTGTTGGGCAGGTTGTCAAATGCTTTAATCCCAGCACTTGAGAGACATGAGGAAGTGGAAATCTTTGAGTTCAAGGCCAATCTAGGCTATATAGGGAGGTCCAGGAAAGCCAGAGCTAGCTACAGAGGCTCTGTCTCAAAAAAGAAATCAAAAATATAGACAAAGAATAAAAACATATAAGATAAATAGAGATTCATCCAAGACTGCTGTCAGGCTGTGCAGTGGAAAAGTTGTTCGTGGAAATGCACAATCCATTGAGTCATTTCAATTTGTACAATCATGCCTACGTGTGAAGATCTCATTGACGGCTCTGGAACAGGGAGAAGTAAACCTTGTGAGACTGTTTTCTTCAGATGCAGGTATTTTGACAACTGTTTCAACTTTGTATGTGTTTATCCTGATAGGGCAAATGCCTATGACTAATTTGTGTCTATACACACTTGTGCGTGCACACACACACACACACACACACACACACACGGAAAGTAATTCCCTATTGCTAAACATACCAGAAATATCAGATAAAGATACCAGGAGTTCCTGAGCTTGAAGTAACCTGAAAACACCTGTTCATACTCCCAATGACAATTTTTGATGGTACTAAAAAACACCATGAAAACTTTCAAGGGAGAACTAACCAACAGCCAGCTATGCCACTTATAAGCCACAATAACCACCATGGCACTGTAATCCTAAAAGTGCAGTAACAACACACAAACTTGGGGGTAACCAACTGTTCTCTAATTGAATATAAGACTCTGTGTACAAGAGGGAAACAAACCATGGCTAATACTGGTCCATTACAGAAAGCAAAAGCCAATCAAATGCAGCATTGTGAGGTCCAGTCCCAATGTATACATCCTACAGAACACTCCCACAGCTAAGGTTCAGGGAAAAATTGAGAAGAAGGGAGAAATATAATTAATAGTCAAAGGATCAAGAAGTTTGCCTATGAGACTGTGTCTCCTAGTAATCTCAGAAGTTTCACCCATAAACTCTCACCAACATGAATGGATAAATATGTGTTAAACAAAGTCCACAATGCTAGACATGCCAAAGTGGATGAAGGAAAGTTCATGAGGTCTCAGACCTACACAAGCAGCTTCAGACAACTAAGGAATGCTGACAGTGGTAGAAATATCTTCTTCAGGGTAACGTACATTAATTGATTATCTCAATAGTCATCCCAAAACTATAAACACTAGTGTCATTATACAGACTGAGCAGGTTATGTTTAAATATATATACATGTATGTGTGTGTTTGTGTGTGTATATATACACATGTGTATGTAATAAAGCTTAATGAAAAAGAAGAGTATGAATGTAAAAAAGTGCAAAGAGGGGTGTTATGAGAGTCATGGAGGGAGAAGAGTTAAAGAAGAAACGATATAATTATATTACAGTCTCAAAGATGAAAGAAAAACCATCCTTATCATTTTCCTAGTCAATGAGGATGGTAGCAACAACTCCAGAAACAATAGTTAGGTCTCTAGACACGGAAGGGATGAGGGAAGGAACAATGCTAACCATATTGTCATCCTGTTTCATAATGCAAAACTAGTATCACATGACCAACTATAGCTGCAAGAGAAGCTGTAACAGTGATTATCTTCCTTGGGACTGAAACACTGTACCAAGAAAGGAGGACATTAATTTTAAAACAACAACAAAAAATAACATTGTCAGCACAAAAGGAATGGGTATCATGTTATTGTGGTAAAAAAAGAAATAAAGTATATTATTAAAATTATAAAACATTGTAATTAAAATAACAGATAAAGTCTATCAAACATCTAAAATTAAAAATCGCTTAAATCCATGTAGACATGACAGTCACTTAGGCTCTCTCACACTAAAGTCTTAGCTGGGTGATGTCATTCACACAAAGTTGGCAGAGACCCAAGCTCCTCTTACCTTGTTTCTTTAAAATTCTTAAGGTTTCTGTTGCTGCAATGAACAAAAGCAAGCTGGAGAGGAAAGGGTTTATTTGGCTTACACATAGTCCATCATTGAAGAAAGCCAAGACAGGAACTCAAACAGGACTGGAACCTGAAGGCAACAGCTAATTCAGACACCACAGAGGAGTGCTACTCATTTGCTCCCCACAGTTTGCTGAGACTGCTTTCTTATAGAACTCAAGACCAGCAACCCAGGGGTGGCCCCACTCAGGATGGTCTGGACCCTCCCCTATTGATCACTAATTGAGAAAATGACTTATGGCTGAATCTTATGGAGTTATTTTCTCAACTGAGTCTCCCTCCTCTCTCATGACTCTAGCTTGTGTCAAGTAGACATAAAACTAGCCAGGACAGGAACATTAAAAAGTAAATGGTTAAGACAACAACAACAACAACAACAACAACAACAACAACAAAAAAGGCACCTGTCTATTTCTCTAAATAGCCATTTAAACTCATGTTACACTAAGACTGATATAGCAAGTAGCAGGAAGAAGAGACACCAAGTAGGACATGTCATTCTGATTCAGGGAACAATGCTATATGCAAATCACTCTCATTAATATCTCATTTTCACAAACTTCAGTAGTCATCATCTTCATTGTCGTTGTTGTTATAGTCTCTTCCTCCTCGGCCTCCTTACTTCTCCCTGTCCTCTTCACTGTCCTCTTCCGTTGCTCTCTCTCCCCTGCCCCTTGCCTCTCTTCTCCTTCCTAGTGTGAAGAGTGGGAATGAATACAGGATCCTGACAAATTCCAAGTCGGTGATTGACACATCTTTGGGACGATAATCTTTCTTAAGAGAAATCTGAACAGTCTTTAACCCAGAGGTTCTAAACCTGTGGCGCACAACCCCTTTGTGGGTCTCATATCAGATTTTTACATTATGATTCATAACAGAGGCAAAATGATGGTTATGAAGTACCAACAAAATTAATTTATGGTTGGGGCTACTACACATGAGGAACTGCATTAAAGGCTCACAGTATTAGGAAGGTCAGAGCTGAAATATTGCCTCTGTGATTTCTCATTGATACTCACGGTCGGTCTCAAGGTTCCATTTTCATATCAGAAAAATAATAAAACCTGTTTGCGTTCCCAAAGCTGTGTTTTCAATTCATATCTTCTACAGAAAGCCATGTTCAGCCTCATTGCACTGAAGCGAAGGAACAAGAAATTGGGAAACACAGTCCTCAAACTGCCATATACCCAACTAAAATTATAGTGCTTATAAGAAGGGACTGACAATATTAGAAGTCCACTAGCAAAACCAAAACCATAAGCAATATCCTGAAAAAAGAGGGGGGGGGAACAGATGTTTGTATTAGTAAGCTAAAATCTCACCCTCACCCCTCTACAGGAAACAGTGGAAACTAGAAACAATTTGTATAGATTTTTGAAGAGTTTTCTAGAAGAACTAAAAAACACAGGCTGGGAAAATAGATGTCAGCAAAGTGCTTCCCCTGCAGGCAAGAGGACCTGAGGTTAGTTTCCATGACCCACGTTAAAAAGTTAGGAGCAGTAACACACATTTATAATCCTAGCATTAGGGAAGCAGAAATAGGAGAATCCTCTCACATCGCTATCTTGTTAATATACATGCACACATATCTATATCAAACCCTTCATTACCTGTACTAGATTACCAGCAACAAGAACCTTGTTTGTCCACATCGATACATCAGTATCTAAAATGATGTTTACCACAGAATAGCTGTTTAAGTAATGCCTTTATATGTTTATATTAAAATCAAAGCGTCTTTGAGATGTGGATATAGCTCTTTGGATAAAGCACTTGTCACAAGAGATAAAGACTTGAGCTCAGATCCTCATAGCCCACATAAATGGCAACAAGGGGTATCAAGCCACCAGTAATGACAGTACTTGGAGTCAGAGTCTGGAGATCCCTAGTGACAAGCTGGGTTATTAGACTAGATATATGAGTTAGACCAGGCTTAAGTAAGAGACCCTGCCTTAATATGTAACATGAAAAGCAACTGAGAAAGGCCCTAACATCAACCTCTGGCCTTTGAACATGCACACATATATGCAATTGATTTTTTCCTAAATGTAATCTATGATAAAATTTTAAAGAGAAACTCTTTAAAGTTCTGCTCTAGCCAAGTACTTACTAGAACTCTATGCTGTCCAGAAATTATTTCATGTAATCTTTGCAGCATCCTACTGAACTAAAATATACTATAACCTGGTTTTACTCAGGTTAATATATATTTGAACATCTGCATACCACCTAATCTGCATTTGCCTTTTAAATTCACAACTGGAAGGAAAACAGCTAAACTTAATGACTTTACATTAACATCCAAGATTTGCTTTTGCCAGGATACTTGATGTTTGTCATCTCAATTAAGCTATACTTGAAATCTACGTTATTATTAATTTTTAATTCACTATTATAAAAGAAACCACAAAATATACCTATATAAGTATACACATTAATATTTATGTAGAACTCCTTTACAAAGCAAAACTTAGCTGTTAGGTGGCAGTGCTACTATCTGAAATCTCAAGGTGTTTGTCACCTAAAGAAAGGAAGCAGAATCAGTGTGTCAAATGCACCACTTAGGAATAGCAGCATATGAAAGGGTGGATTATTTATGAAGACTAAATTGAGTTGCTTGGGTCAACATTGGTAGATTCATCTTCATGGCCATAAATCCAGTTAATATTTCCAATCCCTAGCTCACCTGATTTCTCTACAGCATCTGGCTCTGTCTTCTGATTCCTCTGTCAAACAGATCTTTCATTTCTGTGACACAGAGCATCTTAATTTTCTTCTTCTGCATCTGGCTATTCTTTTTCAATTTCCTTTGTCATTTTAGCCATCTAGTCTATTCTAAATCCTCAAAACATTAAGGCCAGTCATTAAAATCTTGTCATTCCTAGTCTACCTTTCCTCAGGCTATCTCACACCAATGCCCTGTTATTAATGACTAAACCCATGACAACCCTTCTTTAATGATCTACTCAAATCTCTCCTTTTAACAATAAAAAATGACCTTTTCGTTTTGTTGATTCTGTTGTGGTGGTGGTTTGTTTTCCTGTGTCAATGTTTCTCTGTGTAGTCATAGCTGTTCTGGAACTCGCTCTGTACTCCAGGCTGGCCTCAAACTTACAGAGATCCAGCTGCCTCTGCCTCGTGAATGCTGGGATTAAAGGCATGTGCCATCACTACTGGGAAACAATTGACTTCTTGACATTTACTAATTTTAAGAACCATAGACAAGATAACTCCCCAATGGGGCATCAGCTTCTTATAATATTCATTTTCATATCCAGTATTATTTCTCTCTTAAATAAATGTAGACATTAAAAGTGAAGGGAAAAACAGAATCAAGCTGAAGACTAGGATTCTAAGATTTGGTGATAAAAGTTTATGGAAATTCTGGTGCAAAATACTTAAGACATAATAACTTTAAATTTGTATAATTACTTAAATATTTGAGACTGTCATTTTGTAAGTACGTTGTAAGGTCTAAAACAATGACCTTAATTTTTAAATAAGTAGATTATTTCTTAGGAAGAAATGTTAACACCAATCTTTTTGAGATTATGAAACATTACATTATTCTCTATACAGCCTTCCTCCCTCCAAACTTCCCATCTACCCCTCACTCTCTTTCTAATACAAGGTGTTTTTCACTAACTGTTGTTACATAAGTACATATATGCATATATGCATACATACATACAAAACTGAAGGAAAGTAATTTTCATAGATACAATCTGTTCAGTCTATATAAAGTTAGGTGTATATATATTTTCAGGGCTGACCACTGGGCGTTGAATAACGAATTGGCGTGTTCTTCCCTGCAGAAGACTATTTTCAAATTCTTGTCAGCACGCCTCTAGTTGTGTAAAGTTAAGGCCCTATGGGATTTCACCATCCACACTAGCACAGCTAATGTTACTGTCCTTGTTTGGCTCCTATTGAGGCAAGCATGTTGGTAAGACTTTATGGGTGTAGTTCCTGACATTTGTAGCAGACACAGTCTCACAGAAAACCCCTTGTTCCTCTGGTTCTTAAGAAGTTTTAAACTGAAAAAACTCCTTACACAAAACCTGTAAAGGAAGCCTGGACTTAGTGAAACCACAGATAAGAGAGTAAGAATGAGCTTACATCTCAATCCTCCTCCTCCTTCCCAGTCCAGAACACACGCAATCCTCCTGATCAGAAAAACAAGAGCTGATAATGCTGTAGAACACACGCAATCCTCCTGATCAGAAAAACAAGAGCTGATAATGCTGTAGACTATGGCTGCAGTCTTACATTGAGAATTCTTTCCGATGATATTCAGCATTTTTTAAACCTTTTTAACTGGAGCAGTACTTTTAGCTTTAGACTTTTTTCTTTTTGCAGAGCGCTAAATTAAGACTTGTGTCTTTAAATAAAATTTGGAATCTGTGTCTCTAAAATTGAAGTAGTAAGAATATAGGTTTTGGGGTAGCAGAATGCCTTTTTTTTAGCCACCTTATGTGTAAATAGTTCTAAGTTGATAAAATCTAACTCAGTCTCTCTGCCTCTGTCTGTCTCTGTCTCTGTCTCTCTCTCTGTGTCTATCTGTCTATCTGTCTGTGTGTATATGTGTGTGTGTGTGTGTGTGTCTGTGTGTGTTGAAGAATAATACTTTGGAGAATAGACTATTGATAAAGTTATAACCCAACTTCAAAGGAATATTTGCTAACTTTATAATCTTAAACCAAAACTAGAGATGAGGCCAAGCATGGTGGCTTGCATTAGTAATCCACTAGATGCACTAGAATGGCAGAAACAGGCAGATCCCTGGGGCTCAGTGGCCAACCAGCCCAATGGTCCCACAAGTCTCAAGCCAATAAAAGACTGTGTCCTAAAAAAAACAATGTGTAAGTCACTTGAAGAATGACAGCCAATGTTGTCTCCTGGCCTGAATCCACATATACAGCCATGCATGTATCTACACACCAGCATACAAAGATACACACAAACCCACATACATGTGCATGCACACACGCATATGTACACACACAAAAATTGTGCATAGCAAGCTTGTGGGGACCTGACTCAGTGGATAAAGTACTTGCTGTGCAAACATAAGGACCAGGGTTCACAGCCCCAAGTCTCACATAAAAAGCTAACTTTCCTGACAGGTATCTCTGACCCCAGTAACCCAAGGGACATAGGTATTGGGCAGGGGAGCAAAGGTAGGAGACAGGGACAGGCAGAGCCAAAGGACTCACCAGCCAATCAGTCTAGATAAATAGAAGACTCCCAGGTTCAGTGAAGAGAGCCTATCTCAAAAAGTTATGATGAAAAGCAAGGGGCCACGCTATGTTCAACTTTGGTGTCCATATACACGCTCATGTACACATATCCACATACACACACAGACCAATCAAATTATACACTGCATATATTATATAAATTATACATTATATATTTATGTATCATATAATATATATTTATATATTAAATTATATATTAGGATGACTTAAAACTATCTATATATAATAATATCATTTGTTCGGGTCATCACATTCTTTGACGGCATAACATTAAAACTCCATTATAAAAGAGAAAACAAAATTCCTTCAGGCTTTGTAATGCTCAGTTTATCCTTCTGACTAGCTAGTCCAAAGCAAAGACCTGAAATAAGCTTAAATATTTAAATTTGAAATAAGCTTTGTAATGTAACATTTAGGCTGATGCCAGACTATACACAGGGGTGGATGTGATGTGAATGTATACTTGGTTTATGCGAATGAACACATGGTCCCCAGCTGGTGTCGGGGAGCATCACTGGAGGTGGGCTTTCCGGTTTTATCACCTAGCCCTACTTCCTGTCCGATGTCTGTGTCATGGCTGTAGACACACAGTGACTAGTAATCCCACGCTCTTATTGCTATGCCTTCTCCCCCATATATTTCTTAAGTTGCAAGCAAAGATAAGCCTTCCCTTAAGCTTACCTTAGGTCAGCTATTTTGACACATCAATGAGCAAAGTATCTCTAATAAAGAGATAAAGTCATAACTTTGTTTCCATTATATTATCACAAAGCGGAAGAAGGAATCACACTTTCTTATCTCACCTCCCTTCAGTTCCTGCTTTAAAAAAAAATAAACAACTATGAGAAACAAGAACAGAAACTGTAGAATGGAATAGAGCACTGACTTTTATGAACCATTAGAATCTGTGAAGCTAACAGGTATATAAAGAACAGGTATAAACAAGTATAAAAAGATCTTGCTAATCTAAAGGGTATTTTGATATGGAACCAGCTCTCTGAGGGTAGAAATGGGGAATGACCCACAATGAAAACTGAAAGTTGGTCTATATATAGCAGTGGGAACAGAGGCTGACGTTTAAAAAAAAAAATAATTAAGGGTTAACATGGCAAGGTGTGGAACACCGATAAAGACTTGGAATTAGGTATTATATAACCAAACTAGGCTGGGAACAGGGAAGGGCGGGGTTCTGGGCCAGGGACAGTAGGCAGGTTCTCCTCTCCCCACCAAGTGTTTTAATAATAATAATAAATAATAATAATAATAAATTATTGCTTCTAATGCAACTATTTATAACAATTGCAGCTGATTTTATGAAAGGGTGGCTTCCGACTTGGAGACCACTTTAGACCACCACACAGACAAGGAGCTTAATACAGTAAACAAGAAAGACTGCAGCTATGACTTAGAGGCTGTGATTGAGCTGATTGCTATGATAAAGCTAATCACAGAAATGAGACAACAGAGAAAGTATAATGATCAGAACCTAAGACAGCTGCAAGGCTGCAGGGTGATAACACTGACCGAGTGGCTAATGCTTGGCAGACAGCTGAGCTCAATAACTAACAAAGCTAGAGTCAAGGATGGACAGAGGTAGAGGGGTGACTGTCCCGACTGGGTGGGCAGAGAAACAACACTATCATCTGGCTAGTGGGACTAGGAGGGGCACTAGTACAGCAGGTGGACTTTTCAATGGCTCCACTGATGACAGCCCAAGGAATTAACCAACCTCAAGAGATTACGTCACCTTTTGTCCAGTTTCGGCCATGGCACTAAAAACCCTAGACACTGGAGTTCAAAGGCATTTTGTTCTCTTGGGAACCTCTCCAGGTCTCCAAATTTCCTTTTACTTTTCTTAATTTCTCCCTTTTTTTCCTCAACTATTCTCTTTTCTATAAATCTTAATCAAGCTTACTTCTGCTTTGCACACTGCCACAAGAGTCCAGACCTAAAAACTTTTATTGGCATGAGAAGATGGACTCAGAGTCACCGTCCCAGACCTAGCTTCAGGTCTTTGGTGGTTATCAGCATCTGCTAGCCTGGGTTCCTAGGTAATATTCAACTCTCAAACCCTTCATCAATCGTTATTTTTGTCTATGTATTTGCTATGTGCAAGTTCATGTATGTGTACATATGTGTGTAGCTACATGTAAAGGTTTCAGTTGATGTCGAGTGTCCCCACCTTATTTGAGGCAGGGTCTTTTAAAATCTTTAGCTTACCAATTTGGCTAGACTAAGACTAGAAATCCCATTGATATTCCTGGTTCCACCTCCTCAGCAATAGAATTAGAGATAGGTGTTACATGGATGCCACAGATCTCAATTCAGGTCCGCATGCTTTAAAACAAGCATGTTACCAACAGAGACATCTCCACCATCCAATGAAACTTTTCAAAGGGCAAACATGGGTTGAGATATTATTGTATAACTAATTTGAAACAAAATAGGGGCTGGAGAGATGGCACAGTGCTTAAAAGTACCGGCTCCTCTTCCAGAGGACCAGGGTTCAATTCCTAGCACCCCAAAGCAGCTCACAACAATCTGTAATTGCATTCCCAAAGGATCCAATGATTTCTAGCATATGTAGACAAAATTCTCAAACCCCAAAAAATAAATTCAAAAACAAATAAATAAAGTCCATCTGGTAGTGTACATCTTTAACTGTCCCCACTCAGCACCAGGATGCAGAGACAGAAAAATCTCTGTAAGTTCAAGGACAGCCTGAGAGTTCCTGCCCAGCCAAGGCTACATAGTGAGATCCTTCCAGAAGAGGAAGAAAGGGCGGGGGAGGAAGGTAGAGGAGGAGGGGAAGGAAGAAGAGAAAGGGGAGTGAGAGGAAGAAGGGGAGGGGGAGGAAGAAGAGAGGGAAGAGGAGAAGGGAAAGAGAAGGGGGAATAAGGGGAGGAGGAGGAATATGACTGCTACAGTGATGACAACAGAGAGGAGAGGGAAAGGGAAAGAAAATCAAGAGAGTGGAGAACAAGTCAACTATGCTAATGTAGTTTGAGATTTCTAGAAATGACCAATTTTATAAAAGTGGACAGTTACTCTATTTGAATCTGGACCTGATAAAAATCTAAAATGGGTTATGGATTTGAATAATGGAATGAATAATTCCTTTACATCTATATACTAGAGCATCTGCACCCCAACAGTACTTGAGAGCACACATACAGAAACAGGTTTCTCCCAAATCCACAATGATAGCTGTAAAATAGAAAATGACAGATTTTTCTCTTAAGAACTCATGTATGAAAAAACCCAAAAAATAAAAGTATACCAGAATTGATAAAAATCAAATCTATGCAGGTAAAAAATGACCTTGAAATTGCAGATTTGATTTCATAGAAAAACCAAGGCATCTGACATAATCAGCAAAACAAAAGCAAGCAATAACCTCCCTGTATAAAAAAAGAAACTTTATAGCAGTCAGAAAGTATCTCTGATGTTTTATTTTATTAAGGTAATAAAAATAATTTTTTTTATTTAAAAGGAAAAGTACTTTATTAAAAGAAAAAAAGAGTATCTATCTTAAAATTTTAACCAGCAATATACGCACTAGTAAAGCATTCCCAGTAAAGCCTCAGAAAGCAGGTTAGTAACTAATTCTGGGCACTCTGACCAATACCGTGGGATAGAAGATGGAAGAGGGCCAGCTACTACACAGGACAAAGGCTCTCCCATCAGCACCATTTTGCCCTG
The DNA here is from genome assembly GCF_004785775.1 of Grammomys surdaster. Classification (NCBI taxonomy): domain Eukaryota; kingdom Metazoa; phylum Chordata; class Mammalia; order Rodentia; family Muridae; genus Grammomys; species Grammomys surdaster. Next base: position 3,769,198 of record NW_021604592.1, read on the forward strand.
CCAGACAGAAACCCAGAAAGATCAATATTAAAGGAATCAACTGTGTGCCGTCAATATGTACAATCAATGACCAGTTAGAGCATAAAAAATTAAAGAGCTCTCCATTTCTCCGTAATTAGATAAATAAATTATAGAGGATTTTGTAGGCTACAATAGGAACAATGAAGTATAAAATGCTCAAAATTCACCATAATTACAAATAAAAGGGCTCTGTAAAATGAAAATATCCAAAGATTTCAAAAACAAAAGGACTGAGGAAATGGAGAAATAGGCTGAGCTCATAGGAGACTAAATTTAGTACAAATATTGTTGACAAATAGGCTTCATTAGACTCACAGTTTAAGATGATAGCACTTCAAATGGAGAATACACAAGTTATTGACACTATGCTAAATGCACTACACCCAGTATCTCATTCAATCACAGGAACAGATGAAGTAGCCAGGGCCCACTGAGATGAAATATGCTAATGAAGAGAATGATAAGGGAAAAAGTCAGGAAGGAAGAGAAGAATGCTGAATGAACTTCTGACACAGAAGAAGTAGAAACACTATTAGAAATTAAGATATATAGTGACCATTGATCAAAATTATCTGATATAGTGAACAGGGGAAAAAAAGTAGGTTAATGCATCAAAAATAATTAACATGAAAAGAGAAATATACATTTTCGAACATTAACCCAAGAAAGGACTCCCATATGCTTTATCTTTTAAAATGTGCTCAGAATACTAGCTATTGTAAAACTCACATGATAAGAACTAAATAATTGGTTGACAGACAGCCAGTATGATTAACCACTCTTTAAGACTTGAGTAATCGAAGGTCACCCTTGTATTTCAGTGGGTCACTGAGAGATGAGCTAATAAGGAAAATGTCAATGAAAGTCTCCCTCAAAACAAAGTGAGAGGCTGGTAACAGGCACATCCCACTCAGGTATGCCATCCCCAGTGCATGTCAGAACTAGCAGGCCAAACCAAATTCTCAGTAGAAAAAGGAAACCTGGACAAGAGTATTAGACTGCAGAGGGTGGGGAATCAGTCTCACAACCAATCAGAAAGGACCACATTAGCCTTTAAATCATTCAGGTCCTTTGCCCAAGTCACACTTCTTGTGTAAAAATTTGTTACCAACTTGAAGGTCATATAATGAAAATATATTCAAAATCATGACGTTTACAAAGCTTTGCGATAACCTTTCTATCAGTCAAGTGAACCACTGGGATGCTTTTCTGCTTTTCATTCCTGTTTCTTTTGTGGGGGGATGGGGGTTGTTGTTGTGTTTTTCTCCCCCCACCCAGACCTCTTCTGCTGGGAATTGAGTCACAAGCCTTACACATGCTAAGCAGCAGGCCCACCAGAGCTACAACTTCAGCCCTTGTGATGTTTTACAGTGTGAGCTTTGTGCAAATGCAAATCATTTGTTATCCAACTAATATTAAGAAGAAGAAAAACAGGGACTTTGATTAATATACATATGTTTCAGAAGTTTGGATGCGGTAGGAAAACATTAACCCACTCTTACATCTTTCTTAAATGGTTCTAATGGTCTTACTTAATAAGTTACTTGAGACTATCTTCTATAATATACATTTTTGAGCATAGAAGACAAATTTTATTTTTTTTTATTTTTGAGATTCTAATATAGTTACAATATTTCTCCCTTTCCTTTCCTCCCTGGAAACTCTCCTATACACATATCCCTGTTCTCCTTCAAATTCATGACCTCCTTTCTACTAATTGTTATTATATGAATATATATAATGTATACACGTATACATTCCTAAGTATAACCTAATCAGTCCGTACAATGTTACTTGTATGTTTCCAGAGCTGACCATCTGGCACTAGATGGTCACTTGATGGGCTCCTGCTTCTAGCTTTTCTTTGTAACCTAGAGTAGAGGCCTCTTGGGCTTTTCCCTATCCACTCTGGCATTTCCACTATGCTGTTCTTGTTCGGCTCATTTTCCAGGCAGTCATGTTGGTGAGACTTTATGTGGCACATGTCTTTACCTTCTGGGTGTAGCTTCTGTTACTGGGAGACACAATCTCACAGAAAACGCCCTGATTCTCTGGCTCTTACAGACTTCCTGCCCCCCTCTTCCACAGTGTTCTCTAAGCCTTAGGTATCAGAGTGTTCTGTGGATATAGCCATTGGGACTGGGCCCACAACCCTGCATTTTGATTGGTTGTGGTTTTCTGTAGTGGTCTCCATCTGTTGCAAAGAGAAGATCCCTTGATGAGGAGTGACGACTACACTTATCTGTGGATATAAAGACAAATGTTAACAGATTTTGTTAGGGCTTACTGTTGTTTAGGGCTTAATATTGTTTATTATTGTTATTAGTTTACTAGTGGTAGCAGATTCTCCTCCAATAACTATGGCTTCACTAGCACCAAGTAGCTAGATAGGTTTCCAATACCAGGTATCATATCCCTCATGTTGAGCAGGCCTTAAGCTCAATTAGAGAGCTGTTGGTTACCACCAAGGTATGCATGCCACTAATGCACCATTAGGGTCATCATGACATGCTAGTTATTCATGTAGGTCACTGGTGTAATAGCTGAGTGCAGTTATGTTTTGAGAAAACTACATGCATGGCTGAAACACACTATACTCTTTTTTTTTGGTACAAGATTTTTGTGAAATTGACTCTTATTTCAAGGAATTGTTTGGTCTCAATCTCTGAGAGTTCATGACAATCTTCTTCCCAGTGTCACTTGGAAAGGAAAACAACACTTAATCTTACTTCCCACCCCTCAGTTCCCAGAGTTTATTTTATGTTGTTGTTAGTGATCTATCTACAGTTCTATAATGAATTAAGACTTTTTGAAGGTCTAAAACATTGCACTGACTTCCTGTTGTATCAACTCAAAGAATTCCATACTATTTAGATATCCTTACTGTTGGTGTTACCTTTTACTTAATGCAGGATACCCACTTAATCGCATAGTATTCTTATTGATTACAAACACTTTCCCCTTGCCTAGGTTAAAAATAAGCCATTTTTCCCTGTACCTCTCTTTAGAACAGTAGATCTCAACCTTGGCTGCACATTGAATTCACCTGGAAAGCCTAAAGATACCTTCCCAAGCTCTGAGACTAATTTAATTAGTCTAAAGTATCACCTGAATAATGGGATTTTTTTTTTAAAAAAAAGCTCTCTGGGTGATTATAATAAGCAGCCAAAGATGAGAATTATAGATTTTCCTTAAGGAACAGATAAAAAATCTTTAACCAAAATAAAAGTGGCTATAAGAAAAAATGGTAATGATTTTGAACAACTCCACCATTTGATAATAGACTAGTCTTCCCTCTAAACAAAATATCAACTGTGCCACCAATGTGCCTACAATTTGCCATCATGAGATCTTTTACTTATGATTACTTATCATGTGAGTATATACTTTCATATTTTCCAGTTGGGAAAAAAGTCACAATTAAGTTCAAATTTATATAAAATATGTACAAGAACTCTAGTGGCTCACCCCAAAGTGTGATTTTTTTTTCCTTTGAGAATTTCCGTATTTCACAACCTGGGACTCATCTTTCTCAACTTTTAAATTTCATTTTTACTTATTTGTTTATGTGGAATAGAAGTATACATACACATGTGTGTGCACACATGCCAGGGTGTATGTGTAGAGATCCAAAGACAACTGGCAAGAGTATCTTCTCTCCTTCTACCAGGTGGCTCCCAGGAATTCAACCTGGGTTGTCAGGCTCAGTGACAGGTGCCTTTGTCTGCTGAGTTCTCCAAAGGATCCAGCTTTCTCAATTTTCTTTGGAAAGACGTTAATGACTGTATAGTTTTTATTTATCTTCTGACAGTACAAATAAGTGGAGCTCTCAAAACAAAATGAAACAAACAAAACAGAACAACAACAACAACAAAAAGCAGAACAAAAATGAAACAGAAGAGGTAAGATTCAGTCAGGATACTTTATTTCACTGTGCGAGCAGTCTTAACATATCAAAATAAAGAATCATTTCATTCTTGAAAGGAACTCCAATATTGCTTAATCCATTCGAGTTCTCATTAGCACAACTCATTCTACCAAATTAAGTGTTGCTGCTGCTGCTGCTCCTGCTGCAGTACCAGGACACCCTGTAGAGGGGTGGATGAATCAGCTAAAGGAATAAGTATTTTTCTCTGAGATACCATTCTAAGTCCAGCCTGAGGTTTTTCTTTAATGTGTGGTTTCCAACTGGATCCCCAGAGAACAAGGTATTCCCTATTATTAAAGGCAGCAAACACTGAATCCTATTCCTTTGGTATTTGTCCCATACTGTACCAAAGTCCAGGGAACACAAAGGATGAATGATGTGGGTTCTTTTACAACAGCACCAGGTCTACTGGAGACAGCAGGCAAAAGAGCAAGACAGATTGTGTGGGTTCATTGCTGCTTTTCTGTCCCTCCAGATGGATAATGGCATAGAGAAGGTTTCTTTGAAGTCATTGCTTTTGTGTCAATAGAGACTTTCATTGTCAGTACTTTCTTCAGGAGGACCCTTACAGATCTCAAAACATGTTTAAGGGTAAATGTTCTACAGAAAACAGGAAGATAGATATTTCCCTGTTATGTTCTCTTTCCTCCATTCTAGATCTCACTAATTCTTGAGGTATAAACTAAACCTGAGACTTGCACGTGTTTGCTAGATTCTATATGCCATGTATTACATATGCTAAGAATACAGTATACTTAAACACAGCATTAGGCCACAACTGTAGTTTAAGCCCCCAAAAGGAAGGCAACACACCACTCAGGCAAAATGGTACCAAACAAAAAAAAAAAAAAAAGATGCCCTCTCAAGACTTGCAAACCTGTCATTCATTTCTAACAAGGCTGACCTTCCTGAGCTCAGAGATCATAAAAGGTATCAGAAGATTAAAAATAAATAAATAAAACAGAACATCAACTGTTTTTAAAAAGAGATAAAAGTGGTCAATTTTTTCAAAGGTTGAATATGACTATCAAAGAGCCTGGAACTAAAAGTGCTTCAGATTTGGGATTTGGGAAAATTTACATATATATTACATCGTATCTTGGGGATGGGACTGAAGCATAAATACAAAATGTATTCATGTTTTCTGCTCACCTTATACACATAGCCCAAGAGTAATTGCTGTTACATAGTTACAAACTATGATTTTTCAAATAAAACTAGATATGAGAGGATTCACTTGTAGACATTTAAAAAGTTTTAAGATTTTTAAGCATTTAGGCTTCTGGATGATCAGATTATGAATGTTTTCCTCAAACTACTGTACTCTAATTGAAAGAAAGGCAAGTGTCTATTGCATACTATCTCATCCAACACCGTATTCCCACACCACAGTCTTGCAAATCAGTTTTACCTAAGACATTTCTGCAGCTTCAAAGCATTATTTAGATACATTTCTCAAACACAGAATACCCAGGACTATGCAAAACAATGAGAAACAATAGTATGAAGAAGTTTATTTCATAAAATGCACTGTGCATCATCTTAGTGGCAATACAAATACAAATTCATGAGTATGGACATATGAATCATGCAGAAAGTCATTAGTTGAAACGTCCATCTTTTATTTGATTTGTTTTTATTTGTAGTTCAAAGGAGAGCTGGCCTTTTTCTCAACATGTTAGAGTCAATAATAAGACCAAAAATAACAGAGAAATGACAGAAACCTCCAGGTCCTGCTTCATCCAGACTATTATCTCTTTAAATCACGTTCATTGTAAATAGTTATAGATATAGTCTTAGAGTAGAAATATACCTGTGAATAGACTTCTCTTCTATGTTGGTCAAGGTGCTTGTCACAGGTTCCCCAACCACAAAGGACCTCATTTGTTCCTTTTCCTTCTAGGTTTTCAATCAAGCAATGATCTTATTAAATATATACAATTTGCTTCTTTTTTAAAAAATTTGTTTTTCTAGCTGTAACATTGATCTCTCCCCCAAGCATCTAGAACTACCTAAGGGTCATAATCATTGCTAGTTCTATAATGATGTAAATACAATCAAAGCAATGAACACAGGGGAGAATCAAGCAGTGTTTCCTGCTGACGCCATTTTGTGATATCTGTTACCATGCACACACATCATGCATGCACCCTGTCTATATCCAGTGAGACCGCCTGGTACCATACTCTGTCATAGAAACTAACCCAAGTCTACTCCAGGATGGTCTTTAAGTGCATCAATAGTCAGTGCAGGCCTCACAAGTATCAACTCTTATTCCTCTGTGTTGAAGTGTGCTAGTCAAAACCCACAGGTACACATATTTCTACTGAACTGAGTTTAATACTACTTAACATTTTCAGATAGTAAATGGACACAACCTCCCTCTTACTGGTTCGGTGGGCCACTTTAGCCACATGAAAAAGGAAACAAAAAACAAAATCAAAACAAACCCTGTGGTTCAGCTCTGGTTCCTAAAAGCCCAGCTGCCCTAACAGTGAAAGCCTTTGCCCACAAACCTGAGTTCTAGCCTCCAGCTTGAGGTTTCTATCTCTGTGATTCATTTTCTTCAGTTACAGGACGAGGACCCTTTCAGACCTCAATTTCTGATCCTCTCAAGTTCTCAAAGTTGAGAGAGGTGAGAAAGCAGTTATAAATTGTTTTGCTGCCTGTCTGACTACTGGAGGCTACAGAGCAAAAGTATACAATGGATTAGTGATTTTGCAATTATCATGTTACTTTTTTTTTATTATAAAATCCAACTGTTTAATTCAAGACTTAAAGTAAATTTTGGCATTAATTGTTGGCTTGTGCATCAAATTCACATGAACACAGTTAAATTCCCGTTTTTATTTTTCCTAGGAGGAACCCTGACTGCCAAGAATTGCTCCAGCTCCCTTTAGCAAGAAGCATGGGGGGGGGAACCTTCTGAATAAGATAAATGCTTAGGCTGTTTGCTACAGGATCTCCCCCATTAAAATATATAAATCCCTAAAGTTTGTCTGATTGTGCTTGAGGCTCTCAAGATTTCAAAACAAAAACTTCTAAGCATTGCAAATAATTCTGCATAGAACGTGCACAGTGTTTTTCTCCTTTGCTGAAGTTGGGTTTATTTTAGTAATGTCTGAGTAACATTACATCAACAGTTTCCTCAGTAGCATTATGAGTACACCTGCTTGCCAATTGAAATAATTTCTAGAGAAACAAACATTCTATTTAAACAGGAAGAGCCAGGAGAGCTACATTATTTGCATAACCAAGGGAGAGTCCCCTTCCTTAACAAACTGCAACAAGTATGTACAGTAGCAATGACTTTCTTCAAAAGGAGACTAAAGGGAACACTTCCAAACACAAATAGCCTCTTGATTTTTACCAGATAATAATTTTTACATATTAGTTAACTGAAATATATGCTAACATGTAATGGGAAAGGTGAAACTAGACACTAGACACTAGATGATGCTCATAGACTTCTTACAGACGCCTACCACAACATAAATATAAAACACACACTCGGTTTCAGAATGACTACTGGGGTTGGCATCTGCTGAACGGACAGAGTTGGTACAAACTCCACACAAGCAGCACATAAGGATGGGTGGTCCTGTGTAGGAGTGGAGTCCCAGGCTCACCATAAACCCCAAGAAACTCACCCTTCACCTGAAGGCTGGCAGCTTTAGTCATGCCAAGTGTTTTTTACTGGGAAATGCTACTGCGACCCACTTCTCTCTGATAGCAAAAGGAGACTGCCTACAACTAGTTAGGTCTCCAGTGTCCTATGAACTAGAAGGTCGGGCTACCTGAAAGTCTTCTGTGATTAGCCTTCAGTAGTAAAGAAATGCCCCCAGAGCACTCAAAAGAATGATAGTTCCAGAAGAGCTGCTGACTTGGCTCTAATTTGGTGAAGCTGGAAGGAACACTTGAGATCTATCCTCTTGGAAAAATTTTAAGTATGTAATACAGTATCGTTGACCTCAGGCTAACTCATAGTTCTCCACCTATCCCTAAACTCAATGAGTTACATTCAGTAACTATGCACAGCTTTTAATATGCCAAGCATATTTAAAAAAAAAAAAAGCAAATATTGAACAAATGTGGATCGGAGGGTTTAGGTAGGAGGCATGGTGAGAAACTGCTTCCTCTGGTCTACAGTTTTATCTTAAAAGTCAATTCAAAAGGTTGCCAAAATTCTTAAAGAAAGGTCTCACATGCAGAGGTTACTATTTCAGGACAGTAATGAAGGACCGTGCATACAGGTATGCTTGGTGCAATCCCCACCCGCACCACAAGTGGAGGGGACTGGTACAGATTTCTTCAGAGCATTTCAGGTTCAGTATTCCACTAAAACGTTTCCCCAGACAGTTTCTATTCTACACATTTATCCAATTGAGGTGATTTAAGTTGTTCCTTTTGAGTATGATACAGAACATCAGATTTCTGGGGTCCTGTTTTAAAACAGCTATGGTAGACATTTTATCTGACAGAACTTCTGTAAATCTTTGGGGAAGGAGCCATAAGCAAAGCATTTGCTAGTCCTTCATCTGTCATTAACAGTGGACTTCATTAAGCCTGCCACGGCCTGGAACTACTCATAGCCTCTCTGGATGCATAGCTTCCTCCGTGTTTGAATGCCATGCCCTGATTGTTTGGCAACACAGGAAACTTAGCGATATAACTTTGCTTTTATTTCACCAAAGAAAATGTCTAGTCCTTTGCCCTAGTGGAGGTTTCTCTGTAACAGGAAAGTATCTGTGCTCCACCTGCTTCAGCTAGCTACACGCTCAGTCTGTTCTAAGGGCAAAACCCCGCTCCATACCCTAAAGCAGCCCAAATTAAAGTTGTTGCGAGTTACATTCTAACCCTGTCCCAACCTAATCTGCCCAGGTGCAATTACTGCAGGACCTGCAAGGTGGGATCAGCTGATCGGTCCATGTCTTGGGGATGATGAGGTGCAGCTACCAGCTCCTGCCAGCTCAGGCCAGCTCTGGCTAGCTCCGGCTGGGGTTAGAGACCGAAGCGCTCCAACCTGTCCCAAACATCCCTCAAAGACTAAAACAGTGTCCAGTCCTTCACAGAAGGACGGCAGCAGGTGCCCCTGAGTTCTCCCAGGAGAAAGCCTCCGGGGACGGGAGGGGAGGGGAGGTGGGGGGATAAGTGGCTTCAGGAGGCTCCCAGTCCCGCCGCCACTCACCTTCTGCTGCCTCCGGGCCATGTCGGTGGGCTGCTTAGCATTGAAAGGGTACGCGATGCACCTCACTACGAAGACGTAGAGCTGCAGGCGGATGCGCCGCTCCTGCTCCTCGTCCAGCTGCCGCTCGGGCTCATCTCGTCCCTCGCTGAGTACCGAGGGGCTCGGGCTCACGGGTCTGGCCGCTCCGCCACCGCTACCACCACCGGAGCGTCCCGGTGCGTCCCGCCGCCCTTCCCGAGCCGTGGCCGGCGGCGCTCGCTGGGAGCCTCCCGGCGCCACCAGCACCTCGCGGCTCTCCTCCTCCAGCCCCTCGTCCGACTCCTCCTCGCTGGAAGACGGGTCGAGCATGGTGCTGGCTGGGACGCCTGGGCTCGGCCCGCGATCCCCGGGGTGCTCCTCGCCGAGCGCAGCTGTCCCCGCAGGTCCGCGGGAGCCTAGGTCGGTGCGCGGCGGCCGCAGAACGAAAGGGAAAGTGGCCCGGGCTTTCCGGACACGTCGAGTTCGGGCGCCCGAGTGTTTGCCTCGGCCAGGACGCGGGGCGGGCGAGCGGAGCGGCGGGAGGCGAGAGGCGGAGTTAGCGCGGGGGCGCTCGGGGCGCCCGGGGACCACGCGCCCAGCCTCGGGCGACCAGCCCGCCCTCACGCGCGCCCAGCCCCGCCGCCGACCCCCGCCGCCCGCGCAGGTGAGGAACCTGTGGCGCCTCCCGAGCAACACGTGGAACGGAATGTCGAGGAGCGGACGCGGGGACGCGGAGTGCGCGTGCGCGCCACGCCGCGCCCGCCACCGCCGGGACCGGGCGGCGGGTGTGCCGGGCGCCCCCGGAGCGCGCAGTTTGCAGAGGGCGGGAGGTTGCCGAGCCGGAGCACCCAGTTGTCCCGCAGGCTTCCTGTAGGGGTGACAGTGGGATAGGGGCGGGGGACGCAGTCTCCAAGTAAGCAGAGCAAAGAACGAGCTCCCTGGACAGTGCTGGGACCGGATTTGTGAAACCTGAGTGCTGAAAAGTGGGACCACCTGCCTTCGCCTCGTAGTATTCTTTCTAGGAGACTTGAAAAAGTCTCTCTCCCTTTTTCGCTGCAGTGGGACACTCTCCAAGAAGTCCAGACTTGTAATCGTCACAGCACCGGCATTAAAAAGAAAAGTTGGCACAGCGGAGGGTGGGGATGGGGGAGTGGAGGTCTTTTAAACTGGTATATATTCCTGTTGTTTCCTGCAAACCCGCGAGCAAATTAGATTTTATATTTGCAAAATGAAACTCTGACTCAGAACAAACACAGCTCAATTGTTTCCTAGGTTGAGATAGAACTGACTCAAACAAAACAGGTTGTTTTGGGGGGACAGACATTCAATCAACATCCGAGAGCCGGCCAAGTGTCCCGCATTGTTATGACAGAGGCACAAGGGCACATACAGCACTAAGTCGCTCTCTTTCCTGGCCTCAAGTGGGCGTCTCATAGCTGCACCTGAAGCCTGGATTATCTGCGCAGATCTCTCAGTGCCAGAACTGCCTAGCAGTTTCTTTTGTCATTCTTTTGTAACTTCTGCCCTGAGCTCAGACAGGAGGGGAAATACACAAAACAGGCATTCAACACAAGGAACACTGTGCAGCAGCCACTCCAGCCAGGAGGCTGCAGGTCTCCAGGGAATTTAACACAGGACAAATGAAGCAGCCACCAGCTCTGAGCTTCTCTGTCCCAGTGCCAAGCAGCAATTTTAACTGTTCCAGGCCTTTTGGTGATTACATACACAAAACCACTTTCCTCCTGCATCTACTGATGTCGTCCCTCAATGGAGAAAAAAGACGGATTTACTCCTAGGGAGCCTTATCCATTAGTTAATTCTTGATTTGTTCCCTTAGTAATAAAAAAAATGTTTCATGCCTACTAGCTGGATGGTCAATGCTAAGGAAAAAAAAATATATCTATCTATCTATCTATCTATATCTATATCTATATCTATATCTATATATATATATATATATATATATATAAATTGTTGTAATTGAAGACACTTGGACAAGGTGGACAATAAGTGGAAAATTTAAGGGCCTGACCTTATTCAGTTTGCAAAGCTCTGTGAGAATATTTATCCAATGCCATTATCAAAGTAACCTCCTAAGGCAGGTAGGTGACGCTATTCTGATGATTGCCCTTTGTACCAGATTTTGCTGTAAACTCTGGATGCATTATCTCCGCTATTTATTTTCAGTTCTATAGTACACGTGTGGAACCTGGGGGTGGGGGCGGGGGGGTACAGCATCAGCAACTGATGGACTAAGGACTCCACGCAGGCTCTCATTTCTAGTAGCAGTCTTTTCTGTTGTAATTTCTCTTGATTGTAAATCAGTATATTAAAATGTAATGTTTATTACATTGGGGATACAATTCCTAAGGATATAAGAGTAAATAGGTCATTCCTTCCTCTACTTTCTTTCCAAATTATTTTTCAGTTTTATTAGTTACTGCTGCTACCACTACTACCACTACCACTACTATTACTTGGTGTGACAGCTGAGTATTTTCTCTCCATTTGATGTTTACTTTCTTTCTATGAAAAATTATTAGAACTCAAAGATCCCCAAGCTTTGGAGATCCCATAGAAAAACGGGTAATTTTTGAAAAGACAGCATGCATGGTGTTTTCTCCAAGAAGATGAAAATAAAAGGCATCATTTAAATACACAAAAACATGACAGAAAGAAAAGATAAAAGAACAAATGAAGGCATAGAGGGGCTGCACGTTTCATAAAATAGGGTACAGGTACAATCTATTGATAGGCAGTTATAGCTTAAGATTTAGAAGATAAGTAAAATGTAGAACTAGGATTTTGTGGAGGGTTGAGTGAGAATGGCCCCCCATAGCCCCATAGACTTGAATATTTGGTCTCCAGTTGGTGGAACTATTTGAGTGGAATTAGGAAATGTGACCTTGTTGGAGGAAGTGTGTCACTGAGTGTGGCCATTGAGGTTCCAAAAGCCGATTCCCAAGCTGTCCCTCTGTGTCTCCTGCTTATGGATCAAGATATAAGCTCTCAGCCACTGCTCCCGTGCCATGCCTTCTAGCAGCCATGTTTCCTGCCGTGATGGTCATGGACTCACCCTCTGAACTGTAAGCCCCCAATAAACTCTTTATAAGTTCCCTTGGTCATGGTGTCTCATCCCAGCAATAGAAAAGCAACTAAGATAACGAAAAAGTTATATGTTGGTGCTTTGGTGGCTATTTTGGGAAACCACAGAAGTTGGGTGGAGACAGTGCACCTTCATTAGTTCCTGGGTTCTGTTTGGGGGGTATTCCCTTGGTTTCCAGGGACTGGTGATGAATTGGGCTACTTGAGTAAATAAATTTTAAAAATGGGTAGCTATGTAGCTGAAGCAAGCAAGCATGTGCCTAGTTTTGTTTTCAGTGTAACTGCTATCATATTGCCATTGACAAAATACAAACAAAGCTCAGTTCACCAACTCCTGATGGTGGTGCTCTGGGCAGGTGGCAAACCGGCATGACTGGCCATCGGAACAAACTGTGGGGGAGGCTCTTAGTGTTTTGGCCCACAACAATGAGGTCCTGAATGAGGGAAAATTATGTTAGCTCGTCTTAGATTGGTTCCTCCTACTAACATTACAAAAAAAATATCTTGAGGAGTTTCAAGACATCAGTCACCTTAACTGGCTAAACCATTTGCTTCTGCTGGGCATAGTTGTGACCTTCCTTTTCATCTCTACAGTCTGTATTGAACATTAGAGCACACTGTCCCTGGACTACACCTACATATCCATTCTGGACATCTAAGAAATAAGAAAGATGGAAGGCAAAGGAAATCATGCATGGTGAAGACCTGGGGTGCCTATGTGGTGTCAATATGGGCAGAGTAGTGTTGAGGTCTCTAATGCCTCTAATGACAAAGCCTTCCCTGGGAGATGTTCAGAGCAGTGGCAAAGTCTTCTGTATGCAGATGATGATAGCATGTACAAAAATATATCCACTGTAGCTTCTCCATGCATCCCAAGAGGTTTGTACCCTGAAGACTGGCGTTCCTACAGAGACTGCCCTTGCCTCCATGCTGATCTTTCTGTATACCATAAACTCTGCCTCCTTGTTCAGCTGTATGTAATGACACTCTCCTCCCCATTTAATGGGATGTAATAGACATACTGAGCTTCCAGGGAGCCACAGCTTCTCCATCAGAGAGCCAGTAAATCAGATCCAAGGATTTCTCCACATCTCTGTGCTTGCCTTTTCTTCACTCCTTCTCACCCCTTCTCACAACTCCATGACCCAAGCCATGTAAGGGCTCTAGTGAAAAAGTACTTGCGTAGCATACATAAATACCTGGGCTTGATCTCTAGGACCATATTAAGTCAGGCATAATAGTGCATGACTGTAATTCCAGCATTCAAAAGATGGAGGCACACAAATTCAATATCATATACTTAGGTTCATAGGGAGCATGAAGCCAGCCCACAGGGGCTGCATGAGACCGTGTCTGTATGAATAAATAAGCAAATACTTTTTTAAAAAAATGAATCAATCTCAAGTAATCTAGGGTTACTGAAATCAGAAACAAGTCACAAACAAAGAAGATTGCTAAAAAAGTCTGGGAGAGATGAATGCTCAAATCTCATAGAGGAGGAGGGAAGCTTACAAGACAAGGGAAAATGATCATCACGCTGAATAAAATAAGACAAGCCCCCCCCCAAAGAAAAATCAAATAGCACATGTTTTTCCTAGTGTATAGACTTCAGGCTGTGCTACCAAAAATTACTTGAAAACTATGTGAGAAAAGAAACAGAGCCAGTGTGACGGGAATAACGAGGCAGACAAAGTAAGGGGACGTGAGTTACATAAAAGGTTATGATGTATATGTAAGAGAACACCATGATGAGAACCGTTGTTATGTGCAAGGGATGTACACTAATTGAACTTGCAAAAGAAAGCCGGGGAGAAATTGATGGACTACTTATGAGGCACTCAGGAAAAGGAGGAACAAGAACAGAATGCTCATCCCAGAATAGAGTAACATCAATGGGAGATACTGAAACAAACATTCAGAAGGCAAGTGAAATCAGAGGCCAATCAATGCTTTGGTTACATATCAGAAAAATCGTAGACATAATTACAAATGTAACTGTTAAGTCCAGCTAGGGAAATCATCAGTACATGCATGCTAGTCACAAGTCAACGATAAGGTCTGGCAATACTGAGTTCAGAATGTATTGAGGGCTGAAGATGTGAACCTTCTTGGATGTTCTCTATTTAAGGGAAACTTTGAAGACAAGGTACCCAAAACTAATGTCAATTCATTATCAGTTAATTTTATGCTAATAATTTTAATTAAATTTTTCTATTTTTTTTACTTATAATTGAGTTTTTGCCATATTCCCCTTAACATATCATATTACCTTTTCAGGTCACTGTTATGATATTTGATGCTCTGAATAATTGATTATAGGATGTATAGCATAAAACTATGATTGGTTTGTACCACTTCACAAATGCAATATACTTGGGGTTATTCAGTGATTTATTTTTACTTTGGTAAAGGTGAGCATAAAAACAAATTGAAGTTATACAGCTTTTTAATGAAACACCTCGAATGCTAAGGAAAGATGGATGAACAGTAATAAAACCTAAAATGTGTTTTGGCAATGCTATTTAAACAGGTGTGTGATCTGAATACCTGTATGTGGCAGCTCTGTGTTGAACTGACGGGTGCTTTTGACATGAAGGAAAAGTCTTAACTCTTTCAGTCATAGATGAAAACCATTCTTTCCTTGAATAGAATATGTACTATTCTGAAGACAATAAATGTAGCCTCTAAGAACATAAGTATGAAACAGATATAAGAACAGAACAAATAATTATGTTATCTGTAATTATGTTATCTGTGGTGTTAGAAAAAAATTACCAAAATATTCCTAAGCAATTTGGTAGTGGATGTTTTATTATGTTATGTCATGTAACTGGAATTAAAATTATTTTGCAGCAAAAAGCAACATTTTTCATTTTGAATAGAAGACCTGTTTTGTATTACTTATAAGAAAACTGCCAAAGTACAACCAAACTAATTAAACAGCACACACTTACAAACATAAAATAAAAATTATCAATATTTTTAAAACTTTGAGATGACCATTTATAAGGCTATAATCCTTGTGAAAGATTTATTTAAATATTAATACTTTTTCCTTCTCTTCGGTTAGATTTTGAGTTCTATAAGAAATTGTTTGGCACTCAAAGAAAAGTTGTAAAGATTAATATGAGGGGAAGTAGTTGTAAGACTCTTGGGCATCCATAAATTCTATTTTCTTACAGCTCTTAGGATCACTTTTTCATTGGCTCTACGTTCGGACATGGAACTAGAGAAACAAAAAATTAAAGTCACAAAGAGTTATATACATTTATTTCTTGGATTTTACACAGCTCAGATTTTGTGTGCCTGGACTGTTAGCCTTCAAATAACCAGACCAACTCACAAATATTCATTGTGACATTTTATTATGATTTTAGAAATTTTATAATTAGTGTAAGAAGGTTCGTCTTAAAACAAAAAGCCAGCATGGGTCTGTTCTCAAAACGTCTGTAAGCATTCACTAGTGATTTGCTGCAGTTTTGCTTGGTGTCTACTTTTTACATGCAACAAAAAACTTGAAAGAAGCAAACAAGGGGGAATTGGACTGTAAAGTGCAGAACAGAATTACAAAAAAGTACAAACACATTGTGCTGAGGTGATCAAACTGACCTAGAAGAAGAGATCACATTAGTTGAAGATACAGATGTATGTATAATCACAGTCTCTGGGGTAGCCGATATTAACCTCCAAGACTCATATTTTAAGTGTTAGAATATCCAGACAGTGTGAGATTTTTGTGACAATGGATAGTGTTCAGGAGGTATGCTCCAAAATGGACAAAGCAGTAAGGAGGTAGAATCTATTTTCCCTTCAGCTTTCATAGTTCCTTTGTACTTATATTGACTTTGTTGTTAAATGCATTTTCTGCCAGTCAATAGCATGTATTGAGTGTCTATTTTATATTAAGCACTATGATAGGGCACTGTAAAGAGAAAATTGAATTGATTGACTAGGAACTCAAACAAGTCCCACTTGTAAGATGAGTATTCTACTATCATAAACAACTTGCAATATGTCAACAATAGTTCTCAAGAAAATAACTACAGTGGAGAATGTTCTCCAAAAATTCTCAGAAAATGGCATCAGATGGGAAAATAAAGATGCTTTATTATTAAATATTTATTTACTTTTATCCATAGCATTTATTCCCAGACTCAGTTTCAGGATGCATTTTCACTCTTAAAAGTTACTAATGATACAAAATAATTTTTGTTTATATAGATTGTATTCACTTTCGATACTGTTCATATCAGAAAATAAAACAGAAATTGATATTCATCTAAAAATAACTGTCCTAGTTACTTTTCTGTTGCTATGAGAAGACATTATGAGCAAGGCAACAGATATAAGAAATTGTTTAATTTGGGGCTTGTAATTCAGAGTGTGAGCTCTAATGGGAAGCAAAGACATGGTGGCAGGAACAACTGAGAGCTCCCATCTTCATCCACAAGCCTGAGGCAAAGACAGTAAACCAGGAATGGCGTAGGTTTTTAAAACCTCAAAGTATTGACACACCTCCTCCAGCAACATCATACATCCAAATCCTTCACAAATAATTCCACCAACTTGGAACTAAGTATTTGAATATATGAGCCTATGGGAGACATTCCCACACAACTCATCACAATAAAGAACCTCTATATAACATAAATTCTATATTCCTATCAAAAATATTGTGAAGATAGATGTTATGAAAAGAGTGGGTTTGTTTTACACATTATAGATTCCTTTAATTTCCAGTTTAAGAGACTTACCTCGAATCTCATATTGATTACATTATTACATTATATATAGTATTACATTATATACATTATTTTGGTTCAAATGGACTTAAAACATGCTTCACATAAATATTTAGTGTAAAGATAGTATTTAGTAGCTTTTCAATTTTGTTCTTGTTGGAGGAAGCATATCTCTGGAGCCAGGCTTTAGGGGTTTCAAAACCTTGTGCCAATCCCCAGTGCACCATGTTCTCCTGTCTATGTCTCTATCCTTTGAGTCATCACTTCAAAAAGTTGGCTTTCAGCTTCCCGTTCCTGCTGCTGTGCTTGTTACATGTTGTCATGTCTCTGCTCTACCATCATGGATTTTATCCCTGTGGAACCACAAACCAAAATAAACTCTTTCTTCTTAAAGTTTCCTTGCTCAAGGTGTTTTATCACAGCAGCAACAACAAAATAACAAATATAGTATGAATATTCTTCTTTGCTCTTACATCAAACTCAGCATATCAGCAAGTAGTAGTTTCTCTAAGTTAGACCCAATCAAACCATAATATATATATTTGGTACTCTCATTTTGTACTCTGGATGGATCTTTTCCCTATACGTGATTTTATGACAACATCTATGTGACACTTAGAAATTTTTGTTCGTTGAATCATAGATCTTCCAAATGATGACACAGTTTATTATATACCATCAAGAGTTACATTTATCACTAACTACCAACCTCCAAAGAATAACCTTTAAGGACTTATATTAGTTACTGTCCTGTTGTTGTGATAAACTATTATGATCAAAAGCAACTACAAAAGCAAGCTTTGCTTTTGGTTTATGGTTTTAGAGGAAGAGACCCTACGGCAGGAAGACGTGACCGACAGTAGAAAACTGGGAAATCACATCTTAAACCACAAACACAAATAAGAGATGGTAAACTGGAGGAGGCAAGGTTATAAACTCTCAGAGCCTGCCCCTAATGATGCACTTCACCCAGCAAGGCTGTACCACCTCCCCATACAGTACCATTAGCTGAGGACTAATTGTTCGAATACCTGAGCCTATGAGGGACTTTTCTCATTCTAACCACCATGGTACTGAGGAACTGACAAACTCCGTGGAAAATAAAGTTTTATAAGACTAACTTTGACTTGAAAATTTGAGTTTTATCATGCGCACCAATACTGTCAGTCTTTTCACTGAGTGACAGATCTGTTTATATATTTTTAAAAGGGCTGTTGAAAACCGGGAACTGAAAATCCAGGGCTAGGAAGATGGTTCAGCTGCTAAAGTGCTCAAAGTACAAGTGTGAGGATCCGAGTTCAATCCTGCACATGTGTGTAAGATACCAGGCATAGCCTCAGACATTTCTAATCCTTGGACTCTGGAGACAGAGACAGTAGGACTTCAGGAGCCATATCGATAAATTAGTGAACTTAGGGTTTAGTTGATATTACATGACACTCTCTGATATATCTAGTAGATCTGTGATACTTAAATGTAAAATTGCTTTCTTCCCTAGTTTAAGTATTCAAATATCTAATTTTTCATGACCTTCTATTCAGTCACACTTTTGAAAAAATCATTGTGTTAAATTACCAAGACTATTCTATAATATTGATAAATAAAATTAATATTTACATAAAAATAATTCTGTTTTATAGACATAAACTTTAATTTATAGACTTAAAACTGTAATTTAACTTTTGGTCTGTGTTTGAACACTATACTACTATAAGTCTAAAATTTATTACGTTTCTAAGATTAAACGAAAAAGGCCTTATGACACCAAAGCAATGAAAATAAAAATATATGATATGATTATAGCTTTTCAATAATATTTTATTAGTGTGCACATCTAAAAATATCTGAGTATAATGGTACTCAGACACTACAAAGATAATCTTAATTGTCTTGAAAACAACCTAGAATTGCCAGAGAAGGGATTAGCAATGAAGAGTTTTCTGGATCAGGTTGACCTCTGGACATATCTGTGGAGAATTACCTTCATTACATTGATTGAGATGAGAAGACCAGCCTACCGTGGGCAGCCCCATTCCCTACTCAGGAGTTCTCATATAAAAAGGAGCTGAGCACCAGCATAGATCCACTCATCTCTCTCTTCTAACTTCAGGCTCAGTGCGACCAGCTCCTTCAAACACCTACTACAGTGTATTCTACACTCCCTCGGGCCGTGCTTCAAACCAGCAGCTAAAGAAAACTGTTTCTTCCTTCAGCTGCCTTTCTCAGACTGTGTTATCACAGCAGGAGGAAAAGAAACTAAGACAGGAACGGACACATTTATATGTGAACCAGATATTAGAAATTTAGAACAAGAGTCTGCATATATAGAAAATGAATTCTAATGAAGTTTTAGAGCCCGTACTATTAAAACAATTTCTTTCTACATTGTTCCTTTGTACTCAACAACACAGTTTCACATCTTACTTTTTGACATAAATAAGTGACATAAAATAGCCTACATAAAATAAACTTCTAAAACCCTATAGTGTGTCTTCTACATGATTTATCTGTGAGGGTGGGGGTTGAGGGGAAATGATGACTGTAAACCTAATAGGAGAACGTATGTGCATATGTGAGTTCATGTGTGAAGATCTGCATGGTTATGATGTGCTTCTGGGGAGAAGAATGTGAATATGGCTGAGAGGGAGAAGGCATAAGATGGAGGAGAGAGGAGAGAGACACGACATGTATCAAAGCAACAGTCTTGGCATCATGAGAGGACTGTTTATGCTTCCTCACTCCTCAGTAGTACGAACAAAAAAATTAATAAATGTCAAAAGGTACAATTTAAAACTACACCCTAGGTAGCATTGCATACAAACTGAATTATACTCGTGGGCATTTCTAAGGAAAGAATTTAAAATTTGTATCATGGAATACAAGACACCCCAAAGCTAAGAACCACTCTATCTGGGAACTTGTTTTTAATGAGACTTGTAAGCATGCCTCAGGTTCATAGTTGGTAGCTAGAGTAAAGTAAAGATTAATGATGTAAGCCATATATAAGTAGCTATTCCTTCATAATTCGCTAGTGAGTTCTATTCACCATTTTCCCCTAGAACCTCCTTCAACTGGCGATGTGATTTATATTAACATAATAAGAAAGATGATTAGGAAAGGCTTATCGTTAAACGTCGGTGTTTAAAACCTGAACAGTACTGATGGGTATAAATCATTTATGAAGGCAATTACATGTTAGAGAAGTATAAGGAGACTTTATTAGCAGTTTCACAGTTTTGGCCGACAATTGATTAGTTCTGGGCTCGCATCTAAATTTCTCAGCACTCTTCAGAAACCGTGGCTCATAGCTGTGAAAACATGTCTCCTCTTCATTTATCCTCTACGTTTACAGCATGCTAGAAAGGTGACAGCCAGGAGGTCTCAGTGTCTTGTTGAGACTGGCAGCAGTCTGCACCAATGATTGCATAAATTTAACCAACCTGCATGGTGATAACAGTTGTTTATTTCTGGTATTGGTATAGGGCTTAATTTTCAAAAGGGAAATAATGCTAAATTTCTGTGTATGCCTTTACATACCAGAACAGCAGAATGACATGTGTATATGTGTATGTGCACAAGCCCACACACATGTGTTACTCACTGCCATCATCTGACCTCACTGCACTGAGAGGCTCTGAGCACAACAGTTCTGCCAGCACTAAACCTTTTCTGTTCCCAAACACAAAATGGATTTTGGATTTCCAAAATTTACAAATACAGAAATATCCATAAGATGGTGCTGTATCTTTAATTTAATTTGCTCGGGTTCTTGAATAATGAAATATATCTATTACAAATAAGGTTTAAAAACCTGGATTATACCATCCCCTCTCCCCTTAATAAGAGTCTTAGGCTGCCTAGATGACAATGTAGGAACAATCAGAATTTTAAAAGCAATTTCTTACATATCATATACTTACTAAAGTATCTTTGTTCCAGAGTTAGCTGCCAACAACACATTAAAAAATAATCAAAATTCTCATTTCAACATGCATTTTCGGAACTGTAGTCACTTTGCACCTACCATATTAAACAAGGGAAATGGTTGAACTATAGACAGTATCAATCAGTTTCTACCATGGTCAATAGTAGTCTCTAAAAGCTCTTTGAAATACACAGTCTGGTTGGAAATTAGAAATGATATTGTATGCAAATAATTTCTTTCAAATGTTGAAATTTCTATTAAGCATTAACTCAATAAATTGCAATACCTAGTAAAAATCATTTCTTCAGTGATGAGAATATAACTGAAATATGCTAATGTTATGGTTTGATATAGGGTGATACCTTCACAAGTAATGTTTAATTTCCCATTTAATTACTGAAACATTTTATAAATAGAATGTTGGAAATGGCTATCATTTCTATATATTTAAGATAAATGTTTTTATTTCAAAAGAATAAAAAGCTTTGGTCAATAGGTGACAAGGGGAAGCTTGTTCTTAAAAGGAAGAATTGGGGGTCATGACACACAATGACAGCCACAAAGACATATCCAAAGTAGAAGCCAAGTTCCATCAATAAATACGTGGAAATCTCAGCCACAGAGACATATGCAAAGTACGAGCCAAGTTCTATCAATAAGTATATGCAAATCTCAAATCAGGCATGTACTGTTATGAGGCATATTTAACTTCATGGGTCTGATTTTCATTTATTTTCTCATTTTTCTCTTTGGATATTTCCTCCTTCTGGGGGACACCATTATTAGATCTCTTGTACAATGTAATGCCATAATTTTATAGGAAACCGAATAGATGTTTGTAGGCATGGCAAATTATAAGATAGAGAGAATCCTGCACAACATGATATTTAAAAGCAGTAAAACTTAATGAATGCCAATTGTTAATAAGTATAGTTTTTCTAACAGCAATACACTTGCCCTTTTTTAAAAAAAATTATATAATAATTATAAGAAACATTTCCTTCCTGAATGCTAACATAAAGTGTTAGTATTCAAATAGAGATAGAATGCTTAAATAGTGTTAAGGTTTATGTAATAAAATAACAAATTATATTCATTTGATAGAAAAACAAATAATTTAAGAAACGAAGTCAGCTGGGTTTAATAGTGAACAGAAGTAAATAAAAAAGAAGGAAGGAGGAAAATTAAAGTCAAGTAATTTTATTGTTAACCATTATCATTAAGATGATTAATGAGATCTTTTAGCTACATATTTTTCATTCCCTTGAAAGTCTTCGTGGTTCTACCAGGACATATAATGCATATTTTCATCCATAATACTTTTGCAAGGCCACTTTTGATGACAATGCTTTGTATCCAGTGGGTAAATAGTTTGATAAAATACATATTACACATAATTAAAAGAAGAAAAACTTTACTTATGAACTTTGCTTATGCATTCCTTTTTTAAACTGCAAAACTGTCCCTCAGACCTGAAGATACAAGGTGGTTGTTTAGGGAGTGGAGAGGGATCAGCCCATATGATTAAAAGCTCCAAAGCACAGGAGTTAGCTGAAGAAAAGCTGATGTCAAACAAAAAATCATGAAAAAATGGTGAAAAAGCAACAAGAGACATTGGGTGTTTTTATAGACATTTCCTTTGCTTAATTGATTCAGTAGCTATTTATGTGGCTCTCACATAGAGCCAAACACTCTTGGAATAGCACTCTGTAGGGAATAGAGCACTGAGCAAAATAGACACCCCCCAACCCTACAAAACAGAAAGTTTAGTAGAAAAAAATATGTTATATCTAAACACATTCAAAGCCATAATACATGCCAAGACTGTTGTAAAGTTAAAAAAAAAATTCTGGATGTAATACAGTCTGGCAAAAAGGAAGAAAGGAAGTGGCCCTTAACAAACATCTTTTGGAGGTAAATTTCATAGTGTGTGTCTGGGATTTGCTTCAAATTTATGGAGCAGGGGTGGAGTGGGTGGTACTTTGGATGAAATAAAATTAGACATATGTTGTAATGAGTATGATCATTTCAACAACAAAAGCATAATACATATGCGTGCACATGCGTGAGTGCGAGCACACACACACACACACACACACACACACACACACACACACACACACACCAAGAGTGGAGGCAGAAGGCAGACTATCTGAATGCTCCAGAATGAGGAGGAGCTAGATTTGTTCTCAGATCCCGAGACAGCATGTGGAAGATGGAGCGTTGAGAACTAAAGACATTCAGGGCGGGTCCCTGTGCACCTAGTGAAGCTTTGTCCTTTATTCTAAGATCAAACGTGAGTATCAAATTTCCCTCATGATTCTTTTACTTTATAATAAAATCACTCAGGTTGCACAGTAGAGTAAGTCAGCAAATGTGGGTGAGGGTAAGCCAAGCAGAAGAAGTGAAATGATTGGGAAGAAATAAGTTGATGTATAATTTGAATACATCAGTGGAGAAATGGACGTTACACTCGTACACCTGCACACACAGAAATACATATGTTGCACACTCACATGCACGCGCACACACTCAAAACTGGCATCAGGTAGGCAAAAGTTAGAAAAAAAATGTTAAGATTTGCCACCCAGTGTTCCAAGTGTATAAAACTTTGAACTTGAACTGTTCCCATTATAATAAATAAATAAATAAATAAATAAACAAACAAATAAATAAATAACGCTTTTTGGTCTTGGCATCTTCTTCATACCATGAAACTTCAAGCAACACATGGTTTGCTGTCTCTTTTAAATACAAAGAACCTACGATGGTAGTAAATTCTTTCCTTTGGTGGTACTTTCTTTTGCAGTCTGGGGACCATAGCACCTGACAAACTTTGGTGAGGAGAGTGAAACAGTGTCAATCCCCTGGATCCTGATTCCAGGATATGAATTGTATTAGTATATTCTTGCTGGTTAATTCTTGTGTGTGTGTGTTTGTGTGTTTGTGTGTGTGTGTGTGTGTGTGTGTGTGTGTAATCGTATAGATTTTCCAAGTCAAGAACCATAAATACATGGACAAATCTTTGAAAAAATACAATAGACATTCAAAATGTAAATTTGAGAAATCATTAATCAACATCTAAACCAAAACTAGTTGTAAGTGATCTCTTTTTCTGTAGTGCTATAGCTTGTCTTTAAGTATTTTAGATTTGTTTTAGATTTATTTATTTTACTTTATGTGTATGAGTGTTTTGCCTGCATGTATGTATACCCTGTGCATATGTGGTGTTCTTGGTTGCCAGAAGAGGGCATCAGAATCCATAGAGCTGGAGTTAGAGATGGTTGTGAGCTGCCAGGCAGGGATTGAGAACTGAACCTGGATGTCCTACAAGAGCAGCAAATGTTCTTAACTCCTAAGCTATTTCTCCAACTCCTTATCTGTACATTTTAATCTACAAGCAATGCTGCTAGATTAAACTGCATTACTAATGCATATTAGCTAGAGGGGCAATGGTGGTTCACAATTATCAAGAGCTACAGGAGGATTTTAGCTGAGACAAGAAATTTCACTCAAAATCATCATAAGGCTGTCAAATACAGCATTTACTACAAAGAGATTTTTTTTCAGTGAATATGTTATTTTTTTAATTTTAGTTGGTTTAAAATTGGTGAAGAAATGCTTTTCAAATATTCTAGTCTAGTATTTTCACAAGTAAATTTGAAAATGAAGTAAGCCTTTAACTATACTAGTATAGTATTTCTTTGGAATTCAGCACCAAATATTATTTTATTTTATCATTTTAGTTTATTTTTTGACCCAGGGTCTTTCTATATAACCATAGCCATCCTGGAACTCAATATGTAGACCAGACTTTCCTTGAGCTCACAGGGATCCTTTTGCCTCTACCTCCTGAGTGCTGGGAATAAAGACATGTGCCACTAAACCCAGCTTAGAACACACACACACACACACACATACACACACACACACACACACACACACACACACACACACACACGGGAGAATTTAAAAATAAAACAAAGTCTTTTAAAGATTGAGACATTATTAGGGAGTATCCTAGTGTGTGTGTCCAACAGAAAAGAAGAAAGGGTAAATGTTCATTTTATTCCAAATACAGTGCTTTTGGTTTTCAGTCTAAAGGCTCATGTAACTATTTTCTGAGCTACCTGTGTTTTGTATTTTTTAATTGACTGATTGGTTTGGCAGTGCTGGAGACGGACCTAGAGATTCACACGTAGTAGTTGAGTCAGTTTCATTTAAGGGAATCCTGACCCTGCTTTAACTTTTTATTATTTTGAGGCATGGTCTCACTAAGTTGACCAGACTGAATTTGGATTCCTTATGTAACCCATATAGGCCTAGATCTTATAGTCTTTCTGTTTCAGTCACCCAAATGTCTAGAATTATAGATCTGGGCTCTCAAACCAGACACTGTATCATACAAATAAAACTCTTTTTCAAACTACAGAATACAGTAAATTCAAAAAAGCTTCCAACAAATAAAACACTCAGTAGATCAAAAAGCCTCATACTAAAAGACTACAACAGTGCTCACATAATCTTGGGATTTGCAGAGCATTAGTTTGGGTGTCATTAATTAAGTAGTAGGAGAAGAAGATAAATCAAACATCTTCTGGATCGTGGTTGTAAGTCTACAGCAGGAGAGGATGTGATTTCCTTCATTATTTTGTCCATTTTTTTTTTTTGCTCAAGAACAGAACTATATTACTTCTATAATTCAAAACATCCTTGGTGCTTTTTCAAATTTCTAAGCAGAGGAAATTGTTTTCATTCAGTCTAAGGTGACAAATAGTTAGTAAACACCTACAGACACTGGTCACTAAAGATGTGACAAGAAACAAGATGGGTATTTTTGTTAAACTTGCAGTTTGGCCATGTATTTTTGGAGAATCTCTGATGGCTTTTACTTTTATAGCAGTTTTGTAGTGAAAGCTAAGAGAAATTAAAGGAGGTTCAGAGAGTTTACAATGATTTGCCCTGGATTAAGTTTCTTTATTCAATACCCAAAACTTTCTCCTGAAGTAGAGACCTTTATCTCAACCACCAATGGTTCTCTTTGTTTGCATGCCTGAAAAATAGCTCATTATTTTCCTTGTCAATAGCACCATGGCACTTACACACACCTATGTTTTCTGGTCTTTTCTGTCAGGTAGGTAGTTGAGTAACAACCACCTCCCTACCCAGTGCTATAAACACAATCAACAATTCTCTCACCTGTAGGTCACTTGCTTCACAAAGGCCTGTGCCTGATACAGATTGGTTTTAAAAATAGTGCATGTGACTTTCATCCTGTTTGTAACTGTCTAGAGAAAGTTCCTCATTATGAAGCTGTAGGCACAGAAAACGGGGATGGGATTCAAGGGAGTATTCTCAGGTTTAAAAAAATGGTATTTATCATGATATGGGCAGTATTTTCAGAGTTACATCCATCTGTCTAAACTCAACAAACTATGTAATTTATATGTATGTGTTTCACCATTTGTAAATTATAACTCAGTAAAGTTAACTTACAAAGTAAAAGAAATTCCAAAAAGCCCTGAATTAATTAAAATGACCTGTAGCAAACTAACATTTTATTGGCAGATATACTTATTACACAATTAGAGGAAAGTAGTATTATTGAACATCAAAAAAAATAAAAAACCAACCTTAGTTCCTAAAAACTAGCATTGTACAGAAAAGGGGGGTGGGGCACAACCAAGTCAAAAACATTTTTTTGTAAACATTTGGTTTTCTAATTTAATGAAACTCTTACTTATGGCTCTCACCTTGCTATTCTCTACCCCTGGATGAAACAGACATTGCTTTCTCTTCCTCTCTGTCTCCATCATGGTCTCCTCCCTCCCACACATTGTAAAAATCCATTATTTTGACAGTACTGATTGTATGTAAAGGTTGATTTTTTTTCAGCTTATAATCTTACATAAACTTTCTGATAGAAAATTAAAAGGCTTAAATAGTGTATGTAATCCATTAATGCACATGAACATGCTGACCAAAAAATAAATACCTCATACACCATCTTCAGATTTCAAAGGTGTTCCCAAGGTTATAGTAAAATGGGAGGGCTTACAAAAAGCTCATGAAATTCGGGCCTAACTTAGCATGTCTCAGAGGAGACCATGCCTGGTTTCTCTTGCTTTCCTCCACAATTGGCATTCTTGAATCTGCAAATCGATCTTATATTTGTTTTTCTTTCTTCTCTCCCAAGAAATTTTAAACAGAATGGAGTAGACTTTAGGGCCCGTTTCCACAAGAATCTATTTTCCTGGTACATCACCAGAGTCATGAATAAGTTTTAGCACAACATTCTCAATTAATTGTAGTTTCAGTGTTCAAAAAGGACTTTTCAGCTTCAGTGTTCCAAAGGACTAATATTAAATACATTGAACAAGGTTAACATGAGATTTTTTTTTTTTTTGGAACTGCAACAAAATCTGCATATTTGGAGGGTTTTGTTTGTTTTGTTTTGTTTTGTTTTTTTGATCATGGACAAGTGACTTCACTCCTGGTATACATGCACCTACACAGATGTCTATCCAAACCACAAGATTTCAGGAACTAGAATTGAGAAGATGAAACAAAAGAATGATTTGAGAGAACAGTACTGAATAATCAACATTTTTAAAATAGATGGCTGCAACAGCCATCTATTGGGTTATCCAAAATGTTCATAATCCAATCTTTTCAACAGTGATACAGCATGGAGGAGACTAGGGAGACATTTTATTCCCAAATGCAGAATAAAACACTATGGCCATTCATTCCCATCGTTATCAATGAATTCTAAAGGCTTGTGGAGCGATATCCATATGTACTGCCAAAATGCCAGCAAGTCATTGTACTGATGAGCAGTGGAAAACAACCAAGGAAAAGCAAAGGTATGAGTCTAAGGTGAATGTTTCTTGCAATACCTCTACTGTTCAACAGTAAATTTATCTAGAATTATCCTGAAGTTATCCAAAATTCACAACCTTCTTTTTCTTAATGCAATCTCATTGTTGTTTGGAATTTGATATCTAAATCACCCTGAAAGTAAAATATTTCACTAGCTACTAGGAACAGTAGTCACAAACAGCTGCCATCTACAAAGAGGAGGGGAGTGTGTATCATATGCCAACAGCATATCTAGAAGAAGCTTTTCAGAAAAACTATCACTCACAAAATACCTATAAGGGTATATCATTAATTCTACCAAAAATTACAGCTGAACAAGTGTGTGTACACTTGGTTAAGTAATTTTTTTCAAATGTTGCTCAGCCAGTCAAAAGCAGAGCCAGAACTGGAGTATAAATCAGCTTACTCTAGAGTGCGACCTCTTACACTTGCAGTGAAGAGTGTCAGTAAGGAGACACATCCCTTAGGGGACTTTAACTAGTATCACAGAACACTTGTGTCAGCTTTTACATTAGATAATGAGGTTCAGATCTACAAGGCTTGGGCACATGGTTGGGAAGCTCACAGACTATGATTGGGACAGTTACATAAAAATCTAAATATAACAAGGAAAATTCTACACTGCAGAAGTGTGAAGAGAGTACTTGGGAAGCAGAGAGGAGGGTACTGAGCGGCCATACAGAATCCAGGCAATCTTTTCAGAGAACGCATTATCTAAAATCATCAATCGATTTTTTTTCTTGGAAAAAAAAATCTATTTTAAAATATGTCCATGTCCTGGAAAACAAGAGATAAGATGAAAAAAATTACTAGCCATGGGGCCTGTAATTCAAATATCATGACTGGGGGATCAGACAGACACTCAACAAGTAAATTTTCAGTAGCCTAAAATTTGTCATTATTTTCTTCTGAAGTTTAGTTCTAGAGAACAACTTGATTAAGATAAGCAAATAGTAATAGGAAGTATGGATAAAATAAACAAAAATGAAGTACCATTCACATAGATAGGAAACTAAGTGCAAATGTGATTAGCCAGATATTGATCTAAAAGACACAGGACTCAAGTCATGGGCTGACACTATCTCCTGGCTCTGCACAGCACTCAACTTTCACTTGCTTTAGCAAATGGAAGCACCAGAAAGAAATCCAAACTTTTGTATATACTTGAACCACGAATCAAGTGCAAACAAGTGGATATTTTTTCTAAACGAGTGGCTCCTGAGACATCTTCAGTTCTTTGACCTATTATTTAACCTACTGCCATGGGTCTGTGCTTTTACTGGAGGCCTCTCTTTTATGGTTAATAATCTCTGGGGCTAAAGTGCAGTTTTTTATTTGTGTTTGTTTTTCCTAGGCTAAGCAGACCAAGTCATGATAATCTCAGAGAATACACTATTTCTTGACGCGTGAGTCCAAGTAACAGAAGGTTCTTAAACTTTCAAATTGGCTTAACTGATGAAATCATTTACTGGTACACAGGCCTGACCAGCTTTAAGTCCTGTGAATTTGGTACCTTCAGAGTCTTGACTTGGACCTTGAATGTTAGGGTTCCCAGGCTGCTCCTTTGATGATAACAGCACTTCACCATCTCCACACTAGAGAAAGAGACTAATTTGGGGATCCATCTGTAAGCTGGAGAATTTTTTTTTTCGAGAACTTTCAACAAGCTGGAAATTTATGAAATTCTGACTGAATCTTCTACCAGAAACATGCCTTGTACTGGTTGGGTTAGAGTTGGATCCCTACACAATTCACTGATGTATGCCCTGCCATCAAAACAAGCCAACCCTCCAGTCTTGAGAAGCGCTAGTTTCTCTTGT
Source organism: Grammomys surdaster (assembly GCF_004785775.1). Taxonomy (NCBI): domain Eukaryota; kingdom Metazoa; phylum Chordata; class Mammalia; order Rodentia; family Muridae; genus Grammomys; species Grammomys surdaster. The sequence goes on from NW_021604592.1 coordinate 3,798,827, forward strand.
GGTATTTGGGCTGTGAGAGAATATATATATATATATATATATGTATATATATATATATATACATATA
>NW_021604592.1:3798993-3799678 GCF_004785775.1 Grammomys surdaster
CTCAAAGACAGGGTTTTCGTAGAAAGTGAGAAAGGGCTGGATGCTGGAAACAAGCATGAAGTACAAAACTTTCAGTTTAGTGTGCTAAATCTTTACCAGCTCATTAAGGGAACTAGAGGATAAAGAAACTCAAGGAGGTGAGATATCAAGTTTTATGAATAGGACCCTTTCCTCAGCTGCCGCCAAGGTGCTCGGTCCTTCCGAGGAAGCTAAGGCCGCGTTGGGGTGAGGCCCTCACTTCATCCGGCGACTAGCACCGTGCCAGCAGTCCACAACATGGCTTCTGTCTCCGAGCTCGCCTGCATCTACTCCGCCCTCATCCTGCACGACGACGAGGTGACGGTCACGGAGGATAAGATCAATGCCCTCATTAAAGCAGCTGGTGTCAGTGTTGAACCTTTCTGGCCCGGCTTGTTTGCAAAGGCTCTGGCCAATGTCAACATTGGGAGCCTCATCTGCAATGTAGGGGCTGGTGGGCCCGCTCCAGCAGCTGGAGCTGCACCTGCTGGTGGTCCTGCTCCATCCACCGCTGCTGCCCCCGCTGAGGAGAAGAAAGTGGAAGCAAAGAAGGAAGAGTCTGAGGAATCAGAAGATGACATGGGCTTTGGTCTTTTTGACTAAACTGCTTTTGTTGACATGTCCAATAAAGAGCTGAACCTGTAAAAAAAAAAAAAAAAAGTTTTAT
>NW_021604592.1:3799778-3801545 GCF_004785775.1 Grammomys surdaster
ATATATATATATATATAATCAAGACCTCAAAGACAGGGTTTTCGTAGAAAGTGAGAAAGGGCTGGATGCTGGAAACAAGCATGAAGTACAAAACTTTCAGTTTAGTGTGCTAAATCTTTACCAGCTCATTAAGGGAACTAGAGGATAAAGAAACTCAAGGAGGTGAGATGTCAAGTTTTATGAATAAAAAGCTCTAACGAGCTTCCTCTCTAAAGTCATAATAAATTGTCCTCTCTACTACATGAATGGAAGGTGTACCCATTCTCTCCCCAGCCCCATGTTCGAGTGGCAGATTCAAAGTCCTTTTTCCTTTATTCCTGAACATATCTTTCCTGCTAGCAGCATTTGCCTTAAGAAAATGCAATGACTTCATCTGTGTAATCATGCCTGAAGGGCGGAACTTCAACCTGTGCTTATGGTACATCTCCTTATATTCCAGAAGCAGCTTATTGGGTAAGGCAGAGTTATTAAGGATAGATGCATATCAAATAAGGACTCTGGATAAATTGATAAGCTGGACAGCTAACTGTGAGAATTGATCTGAGAAGTTAATGCTGAGACAGTCATTCAGTGTTTTCCCAATGCTGAAACCTAAAAGACAAAGAAAATGAGGAACATCAAAGAAAATTTGGATTTTGAAAATCTTTACCTCTGACTTTTTTTAAACTTGTACAAACTTTCCTGGAACTGTTATTTTCAGTAAATAACTAAGAAACATTGGTTGACATATTTAGCGTGATCTCTCCCCATCAGTAAAACGTTTGTGTATAAAATTCTTCCACATTACTTCTTTTAGAAGTCACAGTTAATACTGTAAATACCGACCAGAGCATGGCTAAACTGGCATATTGCTGTGGCCATAATGAATTTACACAAACTAAGCAGCTTAAAGCACACATTTATTTTACTAATGACCATAGTTCTGCGTGTCAGTAAACTAAAACCAAGTTATGAAAAGGTGGCATTCCTTTCCAGAAGCATTAGCTGGTTGCTTCATCTGGAACCCTTATCTCCTATTTTAGAACCACACTGTGTCATACAATGCTTTTCTCATATCACTCAGAATCACTATTCTGATTCCCCTTACACACTGTCCTACATTTCTGACTGCAGTGTACCCACCTAAATAAGCTGGGGAAATCTCCCTATTCTAAAATTATTTCCCCACCATCTTTAATTCTTTCTACTGCCTTATCTTTCTTTGTCATATAAGACACCAAACACACACACCACACACCACCTCCCCCCCTACACACACACACACCAAGAGTTATCAACATAGATATTTGAGGGAGGCCATTATTTGGCATACCACACTGTTAATTACCGTTCTACATCTATTCTGTTTCTGTATATCTTTAAAATTGTCTCTGTCAACCTTCATGCATGACTATGCTCACTTCTTTTGGAGCTCCTTCTCCCATCTGCCCATGTTTTCCTTTCTCCTTACTTCTGGAGTTCATTCTGCTGTCATGTTTTTCATTTTTTATTCTCCTTCTCTTGCAGTGAGTTTCCAAAAGGTCTCTTAAACATAGGACAATTTTTGTTGGTTTTATGGACTTCAGGTCTTTCCCAAGCCTATGTTATTAGTATGTTATAAGAAGCATCTATAATGGTTCTTATTCTCATATCTGTCCTATTTGGACTTACTATAAATAAACTGTGTCTTTCAAATATTTTCTAAATGAAAGAATATGTGACAAACATGAACTTCACATTTTATATATATATATATATATATATATATATATATATATATATATATAT
>NW_021604592.1:3801945-3874793 GCF_004785775.1 Grammomys surdaster
TCACAACTTTATATTAACCTCTTGTTCTTGAGTTCATGTTAACTTGATACACAATTACAATTACATTGACATCTACTCTGTAATATTCACAAGGTATGTGCATCACAATTATGTGTAAATAATTTTGTTTTTAGATTACTTCTTATACCAGTGAAATTTGCCTAATTTATTCCTTTGAGTATCATGATGTTCAAAGCTCCTGGTCATGTTTTTGAAAGAAACTAAAATCATAGGCAGCCATGGGGAAACTCATCAATAAATTCATTGGAGAAGCATTCATGTTTTTACGACAGAAGCTATGCACTCTGGTACCCTTATTGATGTCACATGGGACAGGGGTTCAAGGAAAGCTCTTATCTAATCACAGATGTCAGGGTTTTGTACTGCTATTGTACAAGGGGCATCTGGAACCAAGACCTGGCATTCCTGTAGCTGGAAGGGGGTTTTGATCATATTGGGAGAGAATCTTGTCTTCTTCAAGACATGCACAATCACCTGACAGACCTGGAAGTAACACATGCTTGAAGCCAAGGCCACACTGAATGTGTAATGACACCTTGTAGAGCTGGTCATAACCAGCTATGTGTCCTTGATCTGATAAAGGCCAGACGTACTTCGTCTTATTTCAGTGCCCTTCTTTCTGACATCACTCAACCAGCACAGAAACAAGTTGAGGTAATTAGATATGATTATTTGGATTCTTTATAACTAATCCCCAGGTATGCTAAAATAAAACAGTAATTTGATCTACTAATTTTCATAGCACATTGACAAATGGCATTGAATCTTCACATTTATCAGACTTCAATTTGATCCTAATTTTCTCTCTTGTCTTGTTGATTGAATGAAATATTCTAACACTCCTGAACAATGTGAGATGAAATGACATGTTACCTAGTAAATATAATTTATTTATGCAAGTCACAAAATTTTATAGTTTTGGAATAAATCACACTTTGTGATGTCATAATGTGACTAGCACACTGTAATTATAACAGCCAAATTATGTATAATTTGCTTGATTAGCACTGAAAATGGTAAGATAAAATCAATGATTAAGGCCAGTATTAAAAGTCTTTGCAACTAAAGAGTAGCTAAAAATTAGATGAGTTTGTTTGGAAGTGAAAATGACGCTTCACTTGTTTTTCAAGTTCCAAGTGAAATTTCTGAAACAAAGTAAAGAGAAATCTTTCTCCCTGTGTGTAATGTAGGTGGGCAGATAGATGGATACTCTGAAGCTCCAAAGTAGTTTAGCTTAGGCTTTCAAATATAGATTTATTTTAAAAACAAAACAAATAAAAACAAACTTCTCTATTCTTTCTCATTCTCTTCTTTACTTGTCTAGTTTACACTTTAAAAATATATAAAATACCTTGTAGAATGCCAACAAATCTAAATTCTTTCCATTAGCAAATGCACTCTTTTCCCCTATGACTGTGTTTCAGCTTCATTTTCATAAGTAACAATGACTATACATTTTATTTCTTTAGGGACTGAGGTTAGGAGAACCCATAGAGCTATTGTCCTATTCATCTATTGTCTGTTTTTTTAAGAACTCACCATATATATTCATTATCACCTCCAGTTTCTAGTTTATGTTGAAATAGGTAATAATTTTGAAAAATTAGTTACTCCAGGACACATTACCAACATATTTTATAATCAAAATTCAACTTAGTATCAATAGCAAGAATTCACAGACTGAAGAACTTTTTAGAATACAAACAGCTGAAAGATGAGAACATAAAAAATTAAAATAGCCTATGGTCAAAAAAAAAAAAAAGATAACTTCGAAACTCAAAAAGGTAAAACCAGGTTGATATTAGCTGACTTCAAGGTATATTAGGCACTTTGAAGGGGTTCCAGGTTCTTCTGTCTCTAAAGGATATGAACAGAGATACACACAGCAAAAGAAAAAACAATTTAAAGTTGTATGTTCTGTTCATGCTGTGTTTGCATGGGCAAAGTAAAGCTACGTTTAAAATTAAGAGATGTTCTCTAACTACTGTCTATCCAGCTAGGAAGAGGTCATTAGGTTTTAGAAAATATCTCTTTCTCCCTTGAGGAATTCTGATGAATTCTAAAATGTGAAGGTCCTCACCTCTTTCGTACATGGAGTTCAAAGAGGGCTTTAAATGCCTCAGAATTAGAATTATTGGTTATTACAGGGACATGTGGTTTGTTTGTGGATGTTGGGATCTGAACTCCAGTTTCATGTTCAACAAGTCCTTCTCCCTGGTAAACTCCTCTCAAGTCCCATAGCTATTGATTAAGACTTCCCATAGAAGCTGGGTGTGGAGGCATGTGCCTTTAATTCAAGCACTCTAGAAACAGGGCAAGGCAAATCTCTGTGAGTTTGAAGCCAACATTTTCTACATATCATAATTCACACCAGCCAAGGCTACATGACGAGACCCTGTCTCAAAGAAATAAAAAGAAAGGCTTCTCACAGGATATAGAAACACTAATCTTTGCAGCCATTTGAAACTGATCTTTAGACTAAAGATAGCACAGGAATCAGTAAATACAAATAAAAATACACTTATTTAATGCATTGGATATGGCTAATTTAGAGAAGACTCTTAATGATCTGGAGTTTGAAATAAGCAAGGAGTTGTGTTTTGGAAGCATGAGAAAATAAGCCTCCTCTCAATGCTCCCAATAAAGGTAAGGAGAATTGGGCATAGACATTGACTATGCAATTTAGGGTAGCAGACCCCAAATGTGAACATGTTTTCCTTGGCTAATGCTCGAAGTGTCTTGGCCACGTTGGCAGTTTCCTTCTTCTTAGAGGCCAGAGATGTCAGAACTACTTAAGTCAAAATGGCTTTTGGGTTCACTCTGGCCGGAGATCAGGGTGCCAGAAGGAGGCTTGGATTTTCCTTTAACTCCTCTCCCCTGAATAAGTACTATGTTTCCGGAAACTATATACGGAGGGAGATGCCACTGAAACTGAGAGGCATATGGACTCCTGTGAATGGGCCAACTGGACCAACCTGTTTGTCTCCCCTTGGTGCCGCCATCCAGTAAATCCTGATTAACTTCAAGGCCCTCAATGAATCCCAGTTTCATGGATCTGTTCTTGCTAAACAGGAGCTCCACCTTCTGTCTTTCTCTTCTACTCCCCGCTATGAGTCTATAATGAGCTTCTTTGTAAAACTCAAACTCTGCTCTGTGGATTTCATTTTTTGAATTTGAGAGGCGGGAATCCAAAACCCCAAGACTCAGGGTGGCTTTGGTAGACAAATTTTCTGGGACCCCAGTCACCCCAAGTTAAACTCACCTAGAGCCAAGATTTCCACACTATGTTGTTTACCTGTTCCCAGATCCGGCCAGAGAATCAACGGAGATTGAGTACAGGGAAAGCATCCTCTTGTTATTCCAACGTTTTCATACTCCATTTGCCATTATCCTTGTGTGCAAGCAGGAGGAACGAACATCTTCTGTCTCCTTTCTCCTTTAACCTCCCTTTCACTTGGTAACAGGGCCCATTTGAAACTAGGCAGATTTCTTTGGGAGATCTGAACACAACTCCAGGAGCTAGGAGTGTGCCTGCTCTATAGGACGCTGAGTTTGTGCCTAGCTAGAAAAGTCAGCACTGGCAAACTTCCATAGAGGCATAGTACTTTGAAGGAGTTGAAAGGTCCATTGGAATATGTAGGGTCCAGGGAAGAGACTGGGAGAAGCATAGATCCCACCTGGGATGGAGCAATAAGTTGCCTGGTGCTAGCTAGACAATCTCCTGCTGGAAGGAAGGAGGCTGGAACAGCTGCAGTAGGAATAGATGCTAGACCCTCAGCTGCTTGTTTTTCACTGTTTGCCTACACCTGCCATACCTGAGTTCCCTTGCTTCTGTTTCTGCCTTCACTTTTCCACTGCTGTGTCAGTCTAAGGAAAATCTTAAAACTTCTGCACTGTACCCTGCCGTGCCCTATACTAGAAGTTCAGAAACACAACAGGGAATGGAGAGCAGGACTTCTATTCTATTGATAAGATTAAGTTCCCTGTAGTCATATCTGTCCTATAGTCCCCAACCCATGTACTTTACAGACACAAATTTCTGAAAGTACTAAAGAACTGCTGGTTCACAACTTAGAAGATACTTTCTATTGTATTCTTCTGCATCCTGATTCCTAATACTTTTCAGATGTATTACTCAGCTGACTTGCCTAATGCTGCACAATAATACTGCCTAAGGCTACAGTTAGCCTCACCTATTTGGTCAAACATTGGAAGGTTTTGACCAAATTCTCTCATCCTCAGGTTCAGCCTCTCCCAGATGACAATTTTCTATGTAACTCTATGCAGTGGACAACTTTCTCTGTGCCCCATAAAGGTGACAGGAGACTAAAGCATTAAGTAAAAAATGGGTAAAGTCCATTGTCTCTTATCTATTTCCTAAAGGACTCAAGCAATTTAGAGGATTCTTGAGAGCCACAAGATTCTGTTGGTTATGAGGTTATTAAGATATATTGTGTCCCCTGTACCAGTTAATTAATTAAAAAAAGATGCCCAGGTATTAAGACCTCACATTCTGACCTAGGAATCAGAGACACACAACTTCTTTAGCCAGATGAAACAGATTTCCTTGAGAACTCAGCGCTGAGTCTTCCAACACTGGAAAAATATTTAATTCTTATGTGTCAGAAAGAAAGGGGATGGCCTTGTGAGTTTTGACTCAAGTCCATGGGCCTGCTTAACGGCCTATTAGATGGTTATTGGATCTTGCCCACATCTTCTGGTATGTCAGGCCTGATATCCTGAAAGGAAAACTTCTGACTAACTGATAATTGTATCCTAAAAGTCAAGTAATCCCACCAGGAGGGGTCAACCATTCAACTAAGAAATTGGTCTTTGTTAAATCTGGCCAGCTCTCTCCCAGGAGAGGCAGGAGACCAAGAACACAGGTGTGAAGAAAGAAATAATTTCTCCAAGTTTTAGGGCCCATTTAGCTCAGCTCACCAGAAAAGCCCCATTGTTCTCAAAGACACTCAGTGTTCCCGTATCATATGTAGAAGAGAAAGAAAATGATTATTGAAAAAGCATTAAAACAAGGACATGTGCACCAAAGGCACTGGGGCTGATAAAACTGCAAAGACAAAAGATGTTTTTACAGCCAAGTAGGTACATTGTCTATACAGGCTCTGAAGGTGAATAAATCCTCTCCAGGAAGACTGAGCATTTATCACATCTAGTTCACCTCACTCCCCTTATGAATCAAGGTGACTATTGGTGTTAGCTGATTGGTCTTGTCAAAGGGAAGCAAAGCTCTCAGTTTTATCACAGGATACCTTTGTAACTGGCATCACCATCCTCCATCTACACTGAACTAACACCCTTCCACAGGAAGTGGGAGCCATGATCTCCATCTTCCCTGTTGATTGCTTTTCATTTGGGGACCATTAAACTGACAGGGACTTATTCAACTCTTAAAAGAATTGACCAAAAAGAAGATTAGGAATTTGTTATCATTGAAGGAGAGGCTGTAAGGAAAAAGAAAGGAGTGGTCTCCTCTCTGTTGTTCAACAGGGCAAACTAAATCACTTATTTTTAATTTTTGTTTGCCCATAGAGTTGAAACATTTTCGTGTTTAATTTGCATTGGACTTTCTTGTCAGAATTTCCCTCTAGCTGCCTGCATTGCACTTCATTGCCCCTTAAAACTCACTTTTCCATTCATTAACATACTCTTTCTTTAAATACATGGCTGTTTCATTCAATCCGGTTACAATTAGCCAGGAAAGCCATCCAATCTCCTAGGCAAATTTGCTTACTGATTGCTTATGCACCAATTTCAAAGTTTGTCTCTTAAGACAAACTCATTTCCCCAAGCCCCCTGTTTCCCAAGTTCCCCAGAGGCATTGCTTACTCTACATAAAAAAAAAAAAATCAAATAAACAAATAAACAGCAACAACCTCACGGAATTTACCTAGGTTAGAGCACAGCTACAACAAGCATTCAGGAACTATTGTTGATTGATGGATAAACCTCATTAACTGAAAGCCAGGTATAACCTTCTTTCCAGTTCAACAGGCTTCCGTGTAAGAGTGTGCATTGCAATTACAGGAACGGTCTCCACTTCCCTTTGTTGTTAAAGAAACTAGCAGAATTAAGCAATCAATGGCATTACCAGAATAATGGCTATGTCTAAAATGGAAACATTGCAATTGGTGTGTGAATCATTATCCAGTCTCTTGAGATTTACCTGAACCTGTGAAATTACTTTGCTGTGAAAATTTAGAATAGAAGGAAATCTTGAGGCTGTATTGCAGCTACTGGCCTACTCAGGTTTTCTCTCTCTCTCTCTCTCTCTCTCTCTCTCTCTCTCTCTCTCTCTCTCTCTCTCTCTAAACCTACATGAAATCATTGTATTAGCAGGCTCATTGCTGGGGAGTCTCATGAAGCCTTTAGCACTGTGAAACACACTCAAATTAGTATGCACACAGGAAAACATTGCATGGATCCCTTAGGGCTTAATTCATTTAAAATGACCTCTGGAGGCAGCTCAACCAATCTATGTCCACAACTTTAAATAGGGAACGATCCCCAATCACCATTTCTTAGAGTAAGAAACTTTAGCTGGCAAATTGCTTCTGTGTCAGCTTCCAAATAAAATCACTGAGGGTAACATAAAAAACAAAGGTAAATTAATATTGCTATTTTAAAATAGATCCCAAACGAATCACTTAAAATGTTTCTAGTGCCACAATTTCTCTAAGGCCTATACCAACTGCATTTGTTTTAGAAATAAACTATTTTTAATTTATATATGTATACAGTGTACATTGGTTCTATCAACTCCCTACTCTTTCCTTCCAACTTCCCTGCACTCCCAATACACCTCCCATATCCCTTACAACTTTATGCCTTTGGTTATTGAGTTCCTGGATGAAGGACACACTCAGGCTTTATATTTTAAATACACTTTAAGCAGCACAATAGCTAGGCAGCTGCCTACCCTCCATGCTGTTAGAATCTACTTTCCTATAAATAACACCAAGTCATTACTTACTATTTACTATGTTCCATCTGGGTTTCTCTTAACTCCAATTGGCCAGCCCACGTGGCCACATTTTTATGGCTCAGCTAACCCAAGTTGGTTTCTCCTTCCTCCTGTCCTGTATGTTCTTCCTTCCCTCATGGTCCTCTCCTCCAACCCCAAGCCTGAGAAACCTAAACCCAGCCTATGTCTCTCCTGCCCAGCTACTGGCTGTTGGCATCTCTATTTACCAATCACAATTAACTGGATGGCAGGGTCACAGGAACTACTTGCAGACTCCAGGTCTTGGGTTCACACAACTATCATTAGAATAGGGAGTAAAAGACAAAACCTCAACTTATCTTTAACCCTCTTGACCTCGTAGAGGTCTAATGTGGGTAGTAACTACAACTACTGTGATCCCATATGTATAACAATCACGTTGTGTCCAGACACCGGCCTTTGACCTTCCTTCACATCCTTCAGCTTTTCCATTATTTCTTTCATAAAAACCTCTTGTTCAGTAAAAGAAACTGTTGAGCAGGAGACAGACACTATCTTAAGTTTAGTATTTGAGAGAAAATGCAATGTTTGTCTGGTTGTCTGAGTCTGGCTTAGTTTGCCTAACATAATATCTGGTTCCCTCCATTAGTACTGAAAATGTCATGATTTTTGTTTTTCTGTAGAGTTGACTACAATTCTCTATTCAAATACATGTACCACATTTTCTTTATCTGTTCACCTGCTGGTCATACATCGACTGCTTTGTGTACCGAGAAATACGGGCATGCAAGTGCCTGTGAGGTAAATTGACTTCGAGCCTTTTGGGCATAAACAAAGGAGTGGTACAGCAGGGCCATGTAATCTGTTCTATTCAGAAATTTTTGAGGAATCTCCACAATGATTTCCACTGTGGCTGTACCATCTGCTATCCCCTAACCTCACCAGCATCGAAGTCCTTTGTCTCCAGGTGGAATGTGGAATACAACGTAGAACACCATTTCAAGCACTTTGATTATCTGTGATTCTTCTTTTAAGAACTATCTGTTTGGTTCATTAGCCAACTTACTGATTGGATGATTTGTGTGTAATTAATTTTTACTGCCTTTCTTTATTTTAGGTATCAGTCTGCTCTCAAAAGTAGACTTTGTGTGTTTTTATCAGCTTCACACAAACTAGATGTTGGAATCTCCACTGAGGGATTGTCTCTAACAGGTTACCTTTAGGTAAGTTTGTGGAGCATTGTCTTTATTAATGATTGACATGGAAGGGCTCAGCATACTGTGGATGGTGCCACCTCTAAGGAGGTAGCCCTGAATCACATAAGAATGCAAATTGAGCAAATCTTAGGCAGAAGGTCTCTAAATGGTGTTTCTTCTCTCTTGTGACTGTCTCCTTTGCCATGCACAGAATTTTTAATTTCTTGGAGTTCTATTTGCCAAATTTTGTTTCCTGTGTGATTAGGATCATTTTTAGAATGTCTTTGCCTATACCTATATCATTAAGGCTTTTTAGATCCACTTCTCTCTATCAATTACAATATTTAAGGCCTTTCATTACATTTTTTAAATTGTATTTTGCATTGACGTTTGTTCAACTTAAGAGCTACAGATCCAGCTTCAGTTTTCAATTTCCAATTTTGCTTGTACTATAATAAAGAGAATTTCAGAACAATTTCTCTTATGAACAGTGATGCAAAAATTCTCAATACTCACAAACTGAATCCAAGAACCCATCGAAAAGATCATCTACCATAATCAAGTAGGATTCATCCAGGGATGCAGGGATGGTTCAATATATGAAAATCCATTAATGTAATTCACCATATAAAGAAACTGAAAGAAGAAAATTACATGAATGTCTCATTAGATGAAGAAAAAAGCCATTGAAAATAACCAACACCTCTTCATATTAAAAGTCTTGGAGAGATCAGGGATACAAGGCACATACCTAAGCATAATAAAAGCAATATATTGCAAGCCAATAGCTAATGTCAAATTAAACAGAGAGAAAAAACTTAAAGCAAATGCACTAAAATCAGGGGCAAAAAAAGGCTGCCCACTCTCTCCCTATCTGTTCAATATGCTACTTAAAGTTCTAGCTAGAGCAATAAGACAACTAAAGGAAACACGAATTGGAAAGGAAGAAGTCAAAGTATCACCATTTGCAGATGATATGATAGTATACATAAGCAACTCCAAAATTCCCAGAGAACTCCTAATGCTGATAAACACCTTTAGCAAAGTGGCTTGGTACAAAATTAACTCAAAGATATCAGTATTCCTCATTTATACAAGTGATAAACAGGCTGAGAAAGAAATCAGGAAAACAATACCCTTTACAATAGCCACAAATAGCATAAAATATCTAGGTATAATCCTAACCAAACAAGTGAAAGATCTGTATGATAAGAACTTCAAGTCTCTGAAGAAAGAAATTGAGAAAGATTATCAGAAGATGGAAAGATCTCCCATGCTCATGGATTAGTAGAATTAACACAGTAAGCATGGCCATCTCACTAAAAACAATCTACAGATTGAATGTAGCATCCATCAAAATTCCAACACAATTTTTTGCAGACCTTGAAAGGGCAATTCTCAACTTCATATGGGAAAACAAACAAACAAACAAACAAAAACCAGGATAGCTAAAATAATCCTATACAATAAACGAACTGGAGGTATCACCATCCTGCTTTCAAGCTATACTACAGAGTAATAGTAATAAAACCCACATGGTATTGGTGTAAAAACACACAGGTTAAACCAGAAATAAACCCACATACCTATATACACTTGATTTTTGATGCAAAACAAAACAAGCCAAAACCATACAGTGGGTAAAAGAAAATATCTTCAACAAATGGGCTGGTCTAACTGGTATCTGCATACAGAAGAATGCAAATAGACCCATATCTATCACCCAGCACAAAACTCAAGTCCAAGTAGATTAGAGACCTCAATATAAAACTAGACACACTAAATTTAATAGAAGAGAAAGTGGAAACTGCTTTGAACTCATTGGCACAAGAAACAATTTTCCTAAACAGAACACCAATAGCTCAGGAACTAAGGCCAAAAATTAATAAATGGGACCTTATGAAATGGAAAAGCTTTTGTAAGGCTAAGAGTACCATCAATAGGACAAAATGGCAGAATGGAAAAAGATCTTAGCCAACCTTATATCCAATAGAGGACTAATACCCAAAATATATAAAGAACTTAAGAAATTAAATACCAACAACATAAATAGCCCAATTAATAAATAGGGTACATTTCTAAACAGAATTATCAATAGAGGAATCTTGAATGGGTGAGAAGCTGTTAAAAAAATGTTCAACGTTCTTAGTCATCAGGGAAATGAAATTAAAACATCTCTGAGATTCCATCTTATGCCCATCAGAATGGCTACAATTTAAAACTCAAGTGACAGCAGATGCTGGTGAGGATGTGGAGCAAGGGGAACACTCCTCCATGGCTGATGGCAGTGTAAACTTGTACAACCACTTTGGAAATTGGTTTGGTGACTTCTCAAAAAATGAGAAACAGTTCTACCTCAGGACACAGCTATACCACTCCTGGGCATATATCTAAATGATGCTCCACTATACCACAGACACACTTGTTCAACTATGTTCATATCAGCTTTATGAACCAGCCAGAAACTAGAAACAAGCTAGATGTTTCTCAACTATAAATGGATAAAGAAAAATGTTCATTTACACAATGGAAAACTACTCAGCTACTAAAAACAAACATATGATTAAATTTGCAGGCAAATGGATGTAACAAGAATATTATCCTGCATGAGGTAACCCAGACCCAAAAGACACATATGATATGTACTCACTTATAAGTGAGCATTAACCATAAGTTATAGGATAGCCATGCTACAATCCATAGACCCCAAAAAATTGGGTAATAAGGAGGCCCCAAGAGAGGATGTATGAATCTCACTCAAAGGGGGGTGGGGACAAAAAAGTCATCTGAAGTGGATGGAGAGGGGGAACTGGGTGAGAGAGGAGATGAGGTGGGGAATGGGGATGGTGACCACATGCCAGGAAAGGAGGGTGGAAGAGGGATGGAAGTGAGACTAGAAATAGGTAGGGGGCATCTCTGGGACTAGCTGAGGGCCTGGGAAGGAGAAGGATATGGGGAGTCTATGATGGAGATTCCTACCAGCGGTGTATAGAGAAACTGAAGTGGTGACCTTCTGTAACCAGGCAGGACTTCCAGAGAAAGGAAGGGGACATCAACCCACCCACAAAACCTTCAACCCCAAATTTTTCCTACCTATAAGATGTGCAGGGATAAAGATGAAGCAGAGATTGAGGGAACGGCCAATCAATGACTGTCTTAGTCGTCAGGCATGACTAAGTGGGGGCTGTCTTAGACTCTGTTATCTGCCATCGGATTCCCTTCCCCTACCTGGACTGCTTGGTTGGTCCTCAGTAGGAGAGGATGTACCTAATCCTGATGGAACTATATGTCCCAGGGTGTGGTGGTGTCCAAGTAGGGGCTTCCCTTCTCTGAGAAGGGGAAGGAACATTGGAGGGAGGGATTGGTAAGGGTGGGACCCAGAGGGAGGAGGGGAGCTGTGTGTAAAGTGAATTTGAAAACTATACTTTCTCGTCCAATCTTGACGTTTTCTTCTACAAATGTGACACTAGCCATATCTATGCTATGGTATGCTGTGCTGTGCTGTGCTGTGCTGTGCTGTGCTGTGCTGTGCTGTGCTGTGCTGTGCTGTGCTGTGCTGTGCTGTGCTGTGCTGTTCAATCCTATTCGTCTATGCATCTCCTTGTGTTCCAGTACCATGCAGTTTTAGTGAAAGTGTCTCTCTGGTGTAAGTAGATGCCATAATGTGATAACTCCAGCATTGCTCTTTTTAGCCAGATGTGTTTTGGCTATGCAGATTCTTTTGTGTTTTTATATGAATATTAAGGTCTCTCTGAGCTTTTAAAAGAATGTATTTTATTTTTTTTTAATTGTGTATGTGCGTGCCTTCGCACATGCATGTATATATGCAGGTGAGTGTAAGTGCCCTCAAAGGTCAGGATATAGGTGTTGAAAATAAAACTAAAGCTCCCTGCAAAAACACCATACACTTGTGACTGCTAAGTCAGTTCTCTAACCCCTCTCTCTGACTTTTTATTATTGTAAGAACTCATAGCCATAAACTTTCTTCTTAGACCTTAGCTATATCTCAAGGGCTCTGGTAAGTTGTGGTTCCATTTTTATTTGATTTTTAAAAAAATCTTCCCTAATTTCTTTAGTGAGCCCCAAAGATCATTCAAAAATGTATCATTCAGTCTTTAATATTTGTGTAGTTTCTGAAGTTTCACTTACTCTTTTTTTCTATTTTATGTTGTTGTGATCTGATGAGATTTCAAAAATAATTTCAATTCTTTTTATTTACAATTTGTATTGTCACCGACAAAGTGTCCATTTTATAGAAGATTCCAAGGCCTACTGAGAAGACTGAATTCTACTTCTTTAGATGGGATATTTTGTCGGTTACTGTTAAGTCCTTTTGATTTATGGTATAGTTTAACTTGTTTCCAGTTGGGTGCCATCTGACAATGGCAGCAGGGTTCTGAAGTCACCCACTATAATTGTATCAGGGCTCCGGTGACATTTTGTGCTCATTAGTGTTTGTTTTCTGAACCAAACTCTCATATTTCAAGAGTCTCATAAAGCTTTCTGCCAGGATCTAGGTGGTTGAGGTCCATCCCCTTCTCAGTCACCTCTGTGGAAAAGCCCAAGGCTAAGTTTCAATCCAGCTGTTCTTGTCAGTGTGGAGCCATCTGGTGGCAAGTTCATGAGTTTGGCTCCTTTCTATCATTTATAGAGGCAATCTGTTCTCAGAGAAACACAGGTTCATTGTGGATTTAGATGTGCCTGTCTTGCCGACCAGACTCCTGTCAGCAGCATTATACTTTGATCACCTAACTTTACTATAAGAAAGCATTGATTTCTTTTACAGTCTGTTAAAATCTAAAATGATACAATGTATTCACTCTGCATATTTTTTTGAGAGTTCCTGTAAGTTTGGTAATATTTCTTCCCTATATATTCACAAGTTTGCACTACAAATACTGTTGAAGAGTGCAGCCTTCAGTTCTATTAGATACTTAGGGATTTTGTGTGTATGTGTGTACACATGTATGTGGGTACATATGCATATATGAGCGTATTCATGTGAGAAAACAGAGTTTGACAGGGATGTTCTCTTCACTTTATTTTTATTAGTTTTTAATTAATTAATTAATTAATGTATTTATTTGAGACATGGTCTTTCACTGAACTTGGAGCTCACACATGGAACCATGACAACCAGAAAGTCCCAGGTATTCTGTAACTTCTGCTTGGGATAACAGAGGTTCATGTTATCAAGCTTAACTTTTACTGGGTGGGGCGATGTGGGCCAAATTTGGTTCGTTTTACAAACATGGCATGCACTTTACTGGCTGAGCATTTCGTCAGTCCTAATTTATTTAGTTAGTTTTGCTTTTGTCATTTGTTTTAATACAGAGTCTCAGGATGCAGTCTAAGCTGGTCTTGAATTCAGGAAAATCGTTTTACTTCCTCTTGGCAAGTGCTAGGAGTACAGGCTTGCATTTCTACTTCTGGCTTGGTTTTCTTTTTAAAAGAAATACATGTCATTAGTGTATTTAAGAAGTTATTTATGTTATTTCTTATACCAATTCAAGTATGTTGCATTTGTCATTTTCAATAACATCTAATTGACAGATCCAATAATTTAAAATTGCTTCTAATATTTTTCTATATTTTAAATCCCAGGAGGGCTGTTTGCTTATCATGCTGATAGGTTTTATAAGAACATTTAAGAATGTAAATATTGAACAATAACATTCTAAGTATTCTATTGGATCAATTTATTATTACAAACATTTCTTTGTTTTTCCTCCTTGCCTCCATTCTCTTCCTCCTCCTCCTCCTCCTCCTCCTCTTCCTCCTTCTCTTCCTCCTCTTCCTCTTCCCCCTCTCCCTCTCCCTTCACATTCTTTTACTTCTTCTTTTGTTCTTATTCTGTTTTTGAGGCACAAGGTCTTACTATGTAACTCTGACTGGCCTAAAACTTGTTACGTAGACCAAGTTGGTCTTGAACTCATCTCCTTCGATCTCCTGAATTATTGGAATTAAAGGTGTATGTCAGCATTCAGTGGATGCTTAATGGCAGATATGTTGTTTGTTATCCTAATGCATTCCCTTTGGTTCTTTCTACAGATTTTAATTCCTTTTGAATATTTTCAATTTTGTCTGTTGCCGCTTAAAATAGTTAGAAATGTTTAAAACAGTTAGTTACTAACTTTAATGATTATATTGAGTCATTGCTGATATACATTTGAATTCTACATATGCAATTCATCTTAAATCCTAGAGACATTAATACTACTGCTTTGTAAATCAATGAATTACACTTATTCCTTTCTCCTAGTTTTCAAATAATGCCCACTATGGTATCTTTTACATGTGTGCATGTGTGCATATATATATATATATTTATATTTATATTTATATTTATATTTATATTTATATTTATATTTATATTTACACTCCGGATACTCATATGAGAGAATGTAGTTTTCTGTCTGTTCCCTGATGTTATTTCAATATTTTGTGTTTTCTATTGTTTCTCTATATAGTAAGCTATGTATTTAATTTGTTCAAAAATATTTTTTGTTAATAAGAACTTCTGGTGTATTTAGTGTAGTATCAAACATTTAAAACAAGTTTTCAATTATGGAAATCTTATCTGTTTTTGGTTTCTAAAACTTAACTTGATTGTCTTTTCTAGAAGTTTTAATAGGATCTTCCATTGCTTTTCAGCTTTCATTGATTTTGATGAGAAATCAACTATCATTTTTGATTTCTTGGAGAAGAAAATACATTTTTGTACCTGTTTTACATTTCCTCCCATATCACTAGTTTTTAACATTTCAATTATTATGTGCTTATATGTGAGGCTTACTTTGCATCACCTTGCATTGTTTTGGCAGTGCATTTTTAATCTTCAAATGTATATTTTATCATTTTGGAAAATCCTTTGCTAGTATATTAGTTTCATATTACTTCAATTCTTCCTCTGGTCTCTTTCTGAAACTCTAACTGCTCAGGTTCACTTTATCCCTGCTCTGTTGGTTGTGATGCACTCTGCTCTTTTCAACATTTTTCTCTTTGTGCTTTTGATCAAATGCTTCCTGTTGTATTATAGTAACTGGGATGCCCAACATTCTGTTACATATATCTCATGAACTAGCTAGTTAGCTTGTTAGTTTGACTGGGTAGCGTATGTTTTTGCACATCCTATGTGCATGCATATAGAGGTTAAAGCTAGACTAGTGATCTTTCTCAATCTTTTTCCAACTTAGCTTTTTAGTTAGGGTCTCCAACTGATCCCGGATCTTGCTGATTATCTAGACTGGTTCGTCAGCAAGCCTCATGGACCCTTCTGTCTCTGATGGCCTGGAGTTACAGGCATCCAACTTTTCAAGTGTCTGCTATGGTTGCAAATTTGAGTCCTAATGATTGCTGTGCATTTTATAACTTAGCTGTGCATTTTATAACTTAGCTACATCTTTAGCATATATATATATATATATACATATATATATATATATATATGTGCATACATGCATGTATGAATGTATGTATGTGTATAGAATATATATGCATATTTCCATATGACAGATTCTTAATGACTGATTCTGTTTTCTTGTGTTAAAATATAATTTTAGCTTTCAAATAATTGCAAAATAATTACCAAGATTTTGTTTTACTAAATAATTTGTGTAAAATTTCTTTTAATATTGTAGTGCTTCTGTAAGGCAAAGGACATAGTCAATAAGACAAATTAGCAACCTACAGATTGGGAAAAATTTTTTTCTCTAAGCCCACATCCAACAAAAGGCTAATATACAAAATATATAAAGAACTCAAGAAGCTAACCACCAAAACCCAAACAACCCAATAAAAAAATGGGGTGTAGAACTAAACCGAGAATTCACAACAGAGGAATCTTGAATGGCTGAGAAGCATCTAAAGAAATGTACAAAGTTCTTAGTGATGAGAGAAATGCAAATCAAAACAATCCTGAGATTCTATCTTATACCAATCAAAATGGCTAAGATCAAAACCTCAGGTGACAACACATGTTGGTGAGGATGTGGAGAAAGGGGAACACTCCTCCATTGCTGATGGGATTGCAAACTGGTACAACCACTCTGGAAATCAATCTAGAGATCCCTCAGAAAATTGGAAATCGATCTACCTGAAGACCCAGCAATACCACTCCTAGGAATATACACAAAAGATGCACCACCATGGAATAGGGTACATGTTCCACTATGTTCATAGCGACCTCATTTGTGATAGCCAGAAGCTGGAAACAACCCAGATGTTCCATGACAGAAGAATGGATACAGAAAATGTGGTTCATTTACACAATGGCATACTACTCAGCTATTAAGGACATCCGAGGACCAGCAGTCTCAATTGCAATCCGAGTTTTGCAGGCAAATGGATGGAAGTAGAAAATATCATCCTAAATGAGATAACTCAGACCCAAAAGTAAGTACATGTATGGTATGTACTAACTATCAAGTAGATATTAGCCAAAAAAAAAAAAAACTCACAACAACAGTATACCCAAGATATAGTCTACAGAACTCAAAAAAGTCAACAAGCTGAAGGGCCCAAGTGAGGACACCTCAGTCCCACTGGGGAGAATGAAGAAAGCAATCACAAGTAGAGAGAGAGGGAGGGACCTGGGAGGGAAAGTGGACAGGAGTGGGGAGGGGGGCATAAGGGAACCTGACCTGGTATTGGGGGGGGGGCAAAGGACTGTAGCCCTGAGAGTCAACAGAAAGGATGGAAACAGGCAACCTAGTAAGGAGGTAGGAGTTTGGGAGGATCCTCCAGAATGTATCAGAAATCTGGGTGGCGAGCAACTCTCAGGACTCAAAGGGAGTGATCTTAGATGAAATGCCTGACAGTAGGGAGAGGGAACTTACAGAGTCTACCTCCAGCAGGAAGACAGGGCATCAAATGAGGGAGGGGGTTGCCATCCTACAGTCAAAACTCTGACCCATAATTGTTCCTGTCTGAAAGAACTGCAGGGATGGAAATGGAGAGGAGCCTGAAGAAAAGAAAGTCCAGCAACAGGCCCAAAGTGGGATTCAGCTCAAGGGGAGGTCCCAAGGCCTGACACTATTACTGAGGCTACAGAGTGCTTACAAAAAAGAATCTATCATGACTGCCCTCCGGAAGACCCAACAAGCATCTGAAAGAGTCAGATGTAGATATTTGCACTCAACCAATGAACAGAAGTTACTGACCCCTGTTGTTGAATAAAGGCTGAAAGACACTGAGGAGGAGGACGACCTTGTATGAGGACCAGCAGTCTCAATTAATCTGGACCCCAGAGATCTCTCAAACACTGGGCCACCAAAAAAAAAAAAAAAAAAAGGCAGCATATACCAGCTAATATGAGGCTCTCAACTCATATACAGCAGAGGACTGCCAGGTCCAGATTCAGTCAGAGAAGATGCACCTAACCCTCAAGAGACTGGAGGCCCCAAGGAGTTTAGAGGTCAGGTGAGGTAGGGGTTGGGGGTGGGAACAGCCTTGCGGAGACAGGGTGTGGGTTGGAGGTATGGGATGTGGAACAGTCGGAGGGTGGACGGTGGGGGGGCGGGGCATAAAATCTAGAGTGTAAATAAATGAATAAATAATGTGTTTACTAACTCTAATACAAGACTTACCTGTAGATCCCCATCTATTGTTTACAATATCCGTTTTATTACTTTCATGCTGCTCTAAATCTTTTTTTGTCTCCTATTTTATAGCAAGCATCAGATATGGAATTATCATAGCGGCTGTATTTGATATAATTTCCCCCAGGAAGGTCTTGTTCTTTATCTTATTAAGTGAAAAAGAAGAGCTGATAACTTCAGTCTAATAACAGACTCATAAGAGATGTTCTCCATTTTGTTTCAGAAAGTTTGTTTTTCGTCTGCTTCTTGAGCATGTGGCCCCTGAGAGCTTAACCGCTGGCTCTGTCGGTTCTCTTTGACTTAAGATATAGAATATGTGAGAAACACGTCTGCCCACTGGGATATGTAAGCTTAAGATTGTGCCAGCCCATTTCACACAGCCTTCGACTCTGACATGCTTCTTGAGTGTGAATGTATCTGCACATGAATTCGATGCACACCTTCTCCCACTGGCAAGAGTTTTTCCTAAGTATTCTAATATGATGAGAATTTCCTTTTTGTTTCTTAGGTGTTTGCAGGTGATCCACATCCCCCCTCTCTTGTTTGGTGCTACCTGTCAGAAATTTGGACATATATTTAGGAAAACTTTGTGTTGTAAGTGGTCACATGGATTATGAAAAGTGCCATCAGTCTACCTTCTAGTAGAACCCCTTTGTGTAGCCCATACATTGTTATATTAGTCACTGTGTAACAACTCACACTAAATTAGATGGCCTTAAAAGAGGGAGAGAGGGCAATCATTAATTTTATTAGAATTCTGTGGTTTAGCACTTTATCCTGGAATCAGCTGGGAGACATTTCTGTTGACCTCAACTGGAATCCTCATGGAGCCAGAGTCATTTATCACTCAGCTAGGAATAGCTGATTCACTCATATTGTTGTCCATGGTTAGAAATGGAGTTGGAAACCAACACTATTTGCATCCTCAACTATTATAATGTATTAAGTTAGGTAAATAACTTTAAATCTTGGGATACAGAACTCAAAGCTTTTAGTTCAGCTACAATTTTAAGTTGAAGTAAGTTGCAAAGCAAGTGTGTAATCGAAGGATGGGTAGAGGGAGGCTACCTACCTACATCTTCATGTGGGCAATGTAATGTTGCACTGTAAAGGGCATACATATTTGGATGATAGGAGGTTTTATGGCCATCTGTGACAAATATCTTTAAGGAAAGAAAATGTCTAGTCAGGATCAGTTTACCAAAGAAGAAAATTACTTTTAATTTTTCATATTATAACTCACAGACTATTCATTGATTCTACAATGTTTTTCAAAGATATTTTTAAAGGATAATCCATGAAGTGTACAGCTTAATGAAAAATATAAAACAATTTTTATAATTCATTTGTGTTTTAGAAGTTTTAGTGGCTTTTTGGCCTTCCATTATTACAGCAGCAAGAACTGCTTATGAAACTGTAAATCTGTAGTACTATGTAATTGCTATTGTCAAAATTAATAAAGGAATAAAATACATTAATTGATGTAAGTCCAGTACATAGATGATGTTAACATATAAACACTGTCAAAATTGAAAATGTTTGAAGATATCAATGACCAATGATTTTACAGGTGTGACATTACTGATTATCTATGTTTTCATGGGTAGTTAACCTCTTTAGATTTGAGTTTTCCTTCTAGCATATTTTGTAGCATTGGATTTATAGATAAATATTGTTTAAATTTGGATTTATTAGGGGATATCTTATTTTCTCTATCAATGGTAATGAAAAGTTT
The DNA here is from genome assembly GCF_004785775.1 of Grammomys surdaster. NCBI lineage: Eukaryota > Metazoa > Chordata > Mammalia > Rodentia > Muridae > Grammomys > Grammomys surdaster. The sequence goes on from NW_021604592.1 coordinate 3,821,458, forward strand.
TGCTGAGTACAGTAGTCTGAACCAGAATCTTTGATTGCTTAGCGTCTGCAGCACATCTGTCTATGACCTGGCTTTTAGAATTTCCATTGAGAAGTCAGGTGTAATTCTAATAAGTCTGCTTTTATATGTTGTTTGGCTATTTTCTCTTTCAGCTTTTAATATCATTTCTTTGTTGTGATTTTAGTACTTTGATTATTACATTGAGGGGGTTTTCTTTTCTGTATGTTTCTTGTATGTTCATGGGCATCTACTCCTTTAGGTTAGGGAAATTTTCTTCCATGAGTTTACTGAAAATATTTTCTGGGCCTTTGAGCTGGGTTTCTTCTCCTTCCTCTATTCTCATTATTCTTAGGTTTAGAATTTTCATAGTGTCTCAGGTTTTAAAAATATATATACATCAACACTCTTTTTTCCACTTTAGTTCAACTAAAGCATATAATTGCTTCTAAATTAACAGTTCATTAAACTTAAGATTAAATTAAATAATTAAAAGATTTTTTTGGTTCAGTTTAGTCTGCCCAAACAGCAAAATTCCTTTGAATTTGTTAAGCAGTCTACTTAGTGGTTTCTAATGTTTCATTATCCTCAAATTCAATCATTTTACAAATGTCTTTGCCCTAAGAAAAAAGTAATGACTAAAATAGAGTTTTCTTTTATCACATGTACTGATTATTAGGCATTTTTCTGCTTCATACCTCATCTTTTATGTTATTCCTTTTTCTAGAAGGACTAGGCTTCTGAAACTATGTTTCTGCTCTGCCAGTTGCCACTGTTAAACTTTGACAAAAGTGCAGTCTACACGAAGAATAAAAGGTCAGGAGTCATGAAGAGACATGTTCTTTTCCTGGTTTTCTTCATGTAACAACATCACCTAGACAATGTATCTTTTTTGCCCCGGAAATTGCAGTAGGCAATGATAGCAGTTGGTTCCAGCTACTACTTGTTTCTCAAAACTCCTCCAGTCAGCCCTCCTTTGCCTTGTTATAGAGGCCAGCATGAGCTGTCTGCTACTGTATCATGAGACACTTGAATCCCAGCTCCCTCATGCTCTTCCTCTAAACTCAGGAATGAATTACAGCAGCATCCAGGGAGTCTCTCCTCTGAGTATTAGCTTTTCATTTTCTCAGACTCTCTTCTCTATTATTGTAGTCTTAAAGTAGCAGCCATACACTCATAGTTGACACTTCAATGATAGGACATTCCATGTTCTCTTCGCATGTTTTTGGTCGTCTAGATCCTCTAGAAATTCTTCTAATACTTTGCATTAAATTAGTTAGAATAATATATGTTTTCTTAGCAGACTATTTCTTAATTCATGCTTCTTACTTGTGAATATATAACAGAAACTTCTTACTCTAGAAGATGCATAAGCAGAAACAGACCACAAAGTTATCCTGATCCTGTGTTGTTCTGCTTTAGGCCACCATATCAGACTAAGTCTGTTATGCAATGACAGACAATTACTTGGCTTGTAATTCTTGAGACTAGAAAGTCCATGAATGAGGGGTGCATCTAGTGAGGCCCTTTTTGCTGTAGCATAACAAGACAAAAGGCATCTTTCAGGTAAGAGAAAAATAGAGGAATTCTAACTTCCCATCCCTGCAGTACTTAAATTAACCACTTAAAGACAGGATATTCTTGTCCTCATCAACTCTTAAAGTTCTCATGTCTCAACACTACTGCATTTGGGAATTTGGTTTGCAATATATAAATTTCGATGACATACTTAAATTCCAGAATCTGGAATCCTGATTGGTTTTGGAATGTAGTCTGCAATCATTACTTTTTTTATTCTCCCTTAGAACAAATGGTCTCATCTTCCCATCCTCTCCTACCTTTCTATTTCTCAAAGTAAGTCAATTTCCTCTCACCTTCCTGTAGGACCACCTTATACTCCTGGACTTGTTTGGATTCAAATGATGTTCAGTAGCCAGTTGGACTTCTAGTGGCAGATAGAAAAATATCCTATGTGATCTTGTTTATACACATGCCTGTACCTGATCCCACCTACCTAAACCACTATAAACAGGTGTGGGGCTGTGCCTATCAGATGTAAGGATGGGAATTTTTGTGTGGTATGTGACTTACAGGTTTATAATATAAACTCCAGGCTTTGCTTGTTTGTTCATGTGAAGGGATCAAATCTTAAGGTAATATTTTTAGAGACTATTTCTAAGTCAGTCTCCATTTACATAATAATTATTGGATTACTTTAACAAACTTTAAGTGTTTGCTCACTGTACCAAACCACAATAAACCACAGTAAAATACAAATAAATATGATACCCCACCACACTGCATCTAGTCCAAAATTACATTTCTTTATTCTTAAACATGAATATTAAATTTTGTTTTTTTTACAAAATTGAATTTTCTCCTTAGTGTATTTTGAACGAAACTTACATTTCAACAGATATGTTTGAAGACACTATATCAGTTAAAAGAGTTTGCCAACAGGATCTCACATATAGCCTAAGCTGAGATACACAATATATAATTGTGACTGCCCTTGAACCTGATCCTGCTGTCTGTTCTTTCCACGTTCTAGTATATAGGCAAGTGTCACAATGTCCAACTGAAGAAGATCATTTTTATGGCCACTCAGTAATTTATGAAACACCATTATATAATCTAAAATGAATTTTAGTCTTCTGTGTTGAAGCCATTTTTTTAAAAAAAATCCATTAATTACTTGCTCTGAGCACATTCTGAAGAAAGGAACTGTTTACAAATTAATATATATTTCATGATAATTAGTATGTATTTTTAATTGCCAGAAGCTCAGTGCTTTTATTACTCTATTGGGAAAAATCGTGCTAATGGCTGCCCATCCATCAGTCGAAGGGTTTGCTTTGTTTGCTTGTTTCATGGTTTCAATAAAATCTAAACAAATGACAAGTTTGAAAGTAAACAATCACATAGTTACTTTAAGTGAACTTTAAGAATGCTTTACTTCTATTTGCATGTGTGATGTATGTGTATCTGTGAGAGTTTAAATGTACATAGGGCTGTGCCCTCAAAATCTAGAAGAGGGTGGGAGATCCCCTGGAACTGGACTTACAGGTAGTTGTAAGCTGCTTGGTTATTGGGTTTAATGCTTTGCCTTTTCTTTGACTATTTGTGTTTATTGTCTTGCTTATTCCTTGACTATTTGCATCTATTGTATTGCTAGACCCTCAACCTAGAACTGACCTTAATACATGCATGTAATTAAAATGATATAAAAGCATAAAGGAGGAGGGGGATGGGATAGGGAGTTCTAGGGAGGAGAAATGAGGAAAGGGGATGACATCTGTATTGTTAATAAATAAAATATTCAATAAAAAAGACAGAGTGCTGGGTACCGAACTCATGCCTCCTGTAGAGCAGCATGTGCTCATCCCTGCTGACCTCGCTCTCCAGCCCCATTAAGTGAATTTTAAAAGTAAGTGAAGTTTTTCAATTGGCTGATCATGATTTCTCCTTTGGCAAATAGTCTCACGTCTATGGAGTTGCTTCTTATCTAAGTAAATTGCAACAGTGGGAGAGAGGATATCAACTTCTGTTTCAGGTTACTAGGTCTGATTCTTCTACACATCAACTTTTAAAGTAAAACATAATAAACTTGTAAGTGTCATTGAGGTTTAACTATTTTCTTTCTCTCTTCAGTCTTATTTTAAAAAATTATCATTGAAATAAATATTCACTTATTTACCAAGAGTCCCTTTTAACTGATTTAGCTTTGGCTAAAAGCTAACATGCAACATTTTTAGTTAACAGCATTCAAAATTAATAAGCAATGAAATCAATTTAGCTTAAAGTTTATCTACTCAAAGTTCATTGAACTATGCATATAAACTAGCTTTATTAAAGCCTGTTCTTTGGTGATAATACATTAAATTCTATTTATTCTAAGAAACATGCTTTTAGTTTTGACGGAAAATTTCCAGCAATCAAATATTTAAAGAATGGAATGTTTCTTCACATAAGAAACACTGTGGATACTTGTATTTTCTCCATGGTTCAAATGGCGTAGATGGTTTTGTGGAGATGAGAATTAAGGAGGGAACGGGCCAATTTTAAAAAGTAGACAGTGGAACAGATATGAGTAAAATTTCATAGGACATAAAATGCAACAGTTTATATTTAAGTTAATTCAGGAATGCAAGGTAAACATTTTAAGCCTATGCAATTACAGGAAGCTTATTGAAAATATTTAATTCAAGTAGTTTAATCTTTGGATTCTCCTTTAAAACTGCACATTGCATGATTTCAAGTAATTTATAATTACCATTTCTCAAGGACATCACAGGCAGAGGTGTTTTAAGTGATTTTGAAAAAAATACTATACTTCATAGGAAAATATCAACCCAAAACACTGATTGTTTTCTGTTATAAGTTTTCTGATTATGTTTTGTGGGCAACAACAAAAGATTCACATATATTAATGTCTGATGTGTAAAACTTGTACTGTAGCTACTTGAAAAAGGAACAATTCTGCTTGTGTTGTGAAAGGCTATGGCATTTCTTACAGGAATTGGAATATTTTACTGAAATAACTTGGAGTCTGGGAAGTCCTGGGAATGGGGTCTTTCAGCTGATGAGGGATAAAGATTATTTAGCCTATCAGCCCCCTGACTAACAGAAGACTATTATCAAGTGTTCAACAACACCTGTACTTATGGTTGCCCTCTAACTCTGAGCTTTGCCTTATTCTCTAAATTAATTATAGGAATGCTGGGAAATATGATTAATCAATGGGGGAATCCCAAGCTACCTCTATCTAAAATATATTTTATATGTGTTCTGTGTGTATCTTTACTTTTGTTTCTAATGATATTTCTTTTTATTCTAATGATATTTCTGATAGCCAATCTTTTACTAGTGGCTTCAAGCCAAGCCATCAGCCAAGTGCTTTCCTTTATAGGTTACCTTGGTCATGGTGTGTCATCACAGCAGTAGAATGGTAACTAAGACATTTTATGTCCAGCAAGAATGACTTAGTGAGACCCCCTAACTCCAAATTAAAGGCAGGGTTGGTTATATAGCTCAATTACAGAGTGCTCAACTAGTATGTATAATGTTCTCATTTTAATCCCTGAGAGAGAATTAACCAAGTTTAAGATTAAGTGGGCTATAAAAAAGAGCAACATTCAAAATAAATACTCCAATACTCTAAATTGCGTTGATCTAACAGATTGAGTTGTTCCCTAACTTCTGATTTAAGCATCAAGGTGTAGTAATAAGTAGCCATAGGGCTCTATCTTGGCTGTCAGTGATGTTTCAGGCTGTGGGCCTAAGGATGGCTTACAAGACTTTGCAGCACTTTGACTGGGAGTTGCCTTGGTGTTACATTGATTGTCTCCTTCCTGCCATTACTTTGTGAAATTAGATTGGGACACGTTTTTCCCTGAAGGGCTTTCCATCCACAACTGTTTCCCATCATTTGAAATCAGTCAGTGTGTGAAGGACCCTCTTGCAGAGAGGAGTGTCCCACTGTTCCCTATTGCCTTGGATGGCAGAGCAACCATATAAGCCTTGAAATTGAAAGAGAAGAAGGGATTTGGCCATCTGTTTAATTTATCACTGTTATCATTTAAACCCATCTTTCTTGGAGTATCCTGGGTCTCCTATAGTTAATTTTAAAAAGCTATATGGAGTTTAGTTTTTGTTAGGCACTGTCTTAAATATTTTACTAGGGTCAACTCATTGACTCTTCATAGGTGACCTGTAAAACAAGCATTATTATCCCAAATTTATGGCTAGGGTGGATGAGCACTGTAGATCTAAAGCATCATCTTGCCTAAAAGAGTCAGGGAGATTAGATGACAGGAATTAGTTTCTTATTGGGTAATGATTGTCCTGTGCTCTCTCCCAATTCACAAACTCTCTTGTTTCCAGCTCCAGTCTCCCTGATACCATCTGCCACTGGGCTACGATCTCATCAGCCTTCCAAGCCCAGCTGAGTTGAGTCTTTTAATGGATTCCATTCTAATAGACTCTGACAGTGCAGGGGTGAGTATCTGTGAGTTATAGCTGCCTTGTGCTGACGTACTTCTTTCTTTCTCTCTTTTTTTCTCCCTTTCTTTCCTTCCTTCCTTCCTTCCTTCCTTCCTTCCTTCCTTCCTTCTTTCTTTCTGTGTGATATATAACATCTAAAATTATCTTTTATCTCTCATTAGTTATTTCATCATTCTATGGATGTCTTGGTCTTGCACAGAAATAGACATTTGTGCAAGATTTCATAGTTAATTAGTGCTCTGCAGAGTTTCAAATAATTCTGAACAACAAGAACCCAGTAAGAAAACATCAGGTTTTTTTCTCTGACTCACAATTCTCAATGTACAATCATTTACCACTTCATTGTAACATAGAAGGTAGTTTTTTAAAAGTATAGTTATTGGTATCCCTCTTCATCTATTCAATCAAAACATCTAGATACTATGGATTTAAATCTGCATTTTAAATAATCATCACAGGCTAATCTCAGGAACTCACATTTTAGAACTTGAGCTATATTATTTAGACAGTACCTTCCACAAAAGTTATGAAAACCACATAGGAATTTACCAAAATATAACTCAATCAGTGTGTGGAGGGCAGACATTTGTAATTCCAGAACTATGGAGCTTGAAAGCAGGTTGATCATAAGAATTTGAGGCTAGCTTGGGCTACATAGTGAGTTGCAGGCTAGCCTGCACTGGTAAAAAGATGCTCTATCAGTCAGTCAATCAATCAATCAATTAAAAGAAAAGAAAAAGATTCAGAACATGTCTAAATAAATGAGTGTATGCTTTGAAACCTTAAGTTTATTCTTGGTGCAGATAATCAAACAATGGCCATCCAAAATCCTGATATGGACAGGTTCCCTATATAAAGAAATTGGCATCATGAACCTAAAACATGCCTATTTCCACTGGTATAAATTGATACAAAACAGCCTAGGGCCAGACAGATGACTGAATGTACTAAGGCACTTGTGGCCAAACCTGACTACCTGGGTTTACTCCTACATGACAAAAAAAGAGAATCAGAAATGAGTCTTGCAATTTTTTTTCTATCCATCATGTGCCTGAATGGCACACATAAATACATACATATGTACACACACACACACACACACACACACACACACACACCCCTCCCACAGTATAAATAATTAAATATAATAAAAATTATGAATGTTATTGGGTAACTAACTACTATATAATTATATCTAAGGCCCATTCCACAGGAGGAAACATTTCTGGTACTGTAAATCTGGTTATAAGAATGTATGATTCATAGGCTCCAGGGGTGAACCTGCCACTATTATTCTATAAAGGGAAATAGTATTCAACTGCTCTCTAAATTTGTACCTCTCTCTTGGTAGTACAGCTCTTGGACTTCATCAGAAAAGTTTCTTTGTAACTAATAACTGGCCAGTGTCCAGAGAGTAAGTGTCAGTGGAGTGTGCAGTTACAATTAGGACATCTATATCACATCACCAATATATTCAAAACTATCGTGGAGGAGGAGATGGAGAAGTTGTAAGAGATAGCATTCAGGGAGACCTAGAACAAAACAGTATCTTCTGGACAGAGCAGGGTCATTGCATTTAGGAACTCACAGTGATTGTGGATGCCTGTACAGACCTGCATAAAATCAAGACAGTCAACATCATAGTATGGAGGAGAAAGGGATTCATGAGCTTCTATCCCAACTGAGATGCTATTCATAGTTGATGCTTCTTGGGGAGGAAGAGTCAATTTGTGAAAGACCCCACAAACTGTGGATTATATGGGCAGCACAAATTATACTCTACAGAAAATTTAAAAAAGAGAAAGAAATAAAAGTAATTAAAAAAAGGAAAGATCTAGACAAGGGATATAGTTTGGGGTAAGGAGATGGGATGGATCTGGAAGGAGTTAGGGGAGGATTGGGGGGATATGATCAAAATACATTGCATAAAATGCTCAAAGAATTGTTAAAGTGTTTTTCAGAATAACAAAAAGAAACCCTGAGCTGAACTGGGAAGTTTTGTATTGAATTTGAATTTGTATTGTGTTGTTCTCTTCAACTTGAAATTGCTACTAAAAGTATTGAGCTAGAGCTTAGTTTGAAATATCCAGCTGTCATTTTGGTTCTTTGAGGAGCTTGATGCCATCTCAGCTCCAGAAGGGATGGACCTATGGACCCAGGACCAATAATATGGCTGCTAAGATTGGTCCCTGCATTTCTTTCTGCCAGAACATCTTTAAAAATAACCCAATGCCATCTCTTTCTGCTTGTTGTTTTCCTTGCAACTTCAGAGAATTTAACAGAGAATTACTGAAAAGTCAGCTTGTAATTGCTATTCAGTTCCAGCAAGAGACACAAACAAACCAATTTTCATTTTATATTAAAAGAAAAAAAATCCCAAGTCTCCAAAGACTGATTACATTTACTTTTGCTCTCTTTTAATATTAAAACAGGAAACTGTAAAGCTAGCATCCCAAGATAGATATGAAAAAAAGAGAAAGGTTTCTAAAACTGACACTTGAGCATCCTGAACTGAGCATGTTCACAGAACATTTCTTTAGGATTTTAAATATCTATCTCTCTCTCTCTCTCTCTATCTATCTATCTATCTATCTATCTATCTATCTATCTATCTATCTATCTCTTGTCTGATAAGGGAATTTTGGTGCTGATCTGCTGCCTTTGAGAATGCAGTATTATTGCTGAGATTCAAAGAATCTTAATCAGGGTGAGTGAAATTAATAAACAAACTTGAAGTATGTAAAGGCTGCATAAAGTATTTAGAATGCCAAAAGAATGAGAAAAATAGCAGTAAAGCACTGAAGAAATATCTGTTTCCTGTCCACAGGAAGCGTCTCAGATTTTATTTACTCTCATTGCACTTGATGGGAAAGAGAAAATAGAACTTCTTAAACCTTTCCCTGCTTTACAAACCGAAAACTGATATTCATGTTTAAATTTGGCGTTTATATGTATTTATTTGCCTTTGAAGGCTGTTAAGGTGCATGCGCCTTGATTTTGAGCCAGAATATGGAAACATATGTTTCATAATTGAGGTTACAGCATGCACAGAGTAATTTAGTATCAAAGTCATGATAGAATTTATAGTTACATATTCACTCATCCAAAATGCACGGCTTTGTGAGAAAGTGAAGATCTGCCTGCTGCAAATGCAATTAAAACGAAGCTTAGGAAACTCAGAAGGCAAATCAAGATGAAGAAACCCAGGCTGCCCTTCCATCTTTAACTCTCTTTTTATTCTTTCTTTCTTCATCACTGACAACAATTTTGAAGTCAGTGTCCCTCCGGACAGCCTTCGGGTTTTTTTTTTTTTCTTCCCTCCATAATTTTTCCTTCCAGATTAATTTTCTGTATCAGTTTAGTGTTATTTCCATATTACATTGTGGGTTTTAGTTATAAAAGCATTAATCCCATTCAATGAAAGTCTATTGCATTTGTTAGAAATTGTTCTCTACATTATGAAGAAAGATACAGATGGTCGTTTCTGCCCTCAGGATTTTCCAAATAGCAGAGAACCCAGAAAAGCTGTAAACACGTGTGTGATTATGTGTGTGAGAGAAACCGAGAGAAAAATCTCAACTTATTTTTGAGGACGTTAATAAACTTACCCTGATTCACAATTATACCATGTCTACATGTAAAACATCACACAGTGATCCATAAATGCATACAGCTTTGTACATAATTTCTAAATGTTTTCCAAACAAAGCAATATAAAAACAAGAAATGCCAATTCTTCTGTTTGTGTGCATGGCTGCTTGGAGGCATCTTTACCTGCCCTGGAAGGAATACATTCAGAAAACTGTGTTGATGCATTGATGTAATGCCATACTCATTCCTTGCTCTGGGAAAAAGTGTCCATAACAGGTGGAAGTAGTCACTTTTTTCTTAGAACCTATGACTTCAGAGAATAAGACATTAAGAAGAGGTAGGAAAATTATTAGGAGCTAATGTGTCTCATATAGACAAAGAAAATGACACAAATATTCTGTTAGTTTGACATTATTGTAACTGTTCTGATTGATAAATTTTCAGTTCAGCTTTTATGGCGGGAGACCACAGAACAGAAAGCACTTTAATATCCCTAAGCCCAAGAACTTTCTAGGTTATAGAATGTTCAGTACAAAACCAGATAATCTTATGCACACCAGGATGAACCGGTAGCATTACCATGGGCTGCTCATGAGATGTCAGGGTAGATCAGGACCTCTAATTTAAATTCATTTCTGTGGTTTATGGATTCAACTATCTTCAGAGGTCCAGATGGGTAACCTAAGACACAATGTAGTAGAGAAGTCTATGGGAAGTATGGACCCAGTCTATGAGTTTGCAAGAACCACCTTAACACTACATATATATATATTCTTTGCCTCATGGTTCTAGACACCAGATATACACAATCAAGGTGTCTGTGTATCTTTTTTTTTTCTGAAAACTTTGAGCAGAGGATCTGTTCCCAGTCTTTCACCTTGTTTGTCTTCTCCGTGTGTTTCTACATCTTTGCGCCATACTCCACACTTATATCTCTGTTTAATTTTCCCCCTTTATGAAATATCAGGCTCAAATCTGAGAATATCAATTTAACTTGATTATCTCTGTAAGAGGACATTTTCAAATAAGATTACATTCTAAGGCATTTAGAGTTTGGACTTCAAATGAATTTTGGAAGATTTGGACTCAAAGCCTTCCACTCATCTTAAACAAAATCGAAGTGTGGTGGAAAAATAAAGAATATTCTGTACCTTTTTTTTTTTTTTGGCTAGACTACTATGAAGGAAATGAGATTCTCTCACAGTAATGGCAAAAACAAGATGTCCTCATAGATTACCTTAAATTTGTATTAAACTCTGGAAATAATTAACCTAGTCTTTATCTGGAACACATTAATCTCATAAGCTTAGGAGTTCAGGTGTTTCTTATGGATGACATCAGTATTCTGGGAGCATCACACCTTTTGTCATTCTGGTGGGTATGATTGTGTTAGGCAGGAAAGATGGACTGATATCTAATAATAATATTAAAAAGAAGAGAGTATCAATGGTAGAAGAGAGATCTGTATCATGTATGGAGAAAACAGGAAACGAGTTTGTCCCTTTAGTACCCACTCCTTCTGCTCTAGGTATTGGAGGCAGTAATAAATCTTATGCTAGTTTTACATTTTTGCTTTTAACAAGTAATTATAAATTTAAATTAGCCCATAGTTCTATAGTTCAGAAGACTAAGCACAGCATGAGCGGATTCTCTGTTCAGAATCTTATAAGACCAAAAATCAAGGTGCTAGACAGGGTACAATTTTTCTTAATCTGAAAGCTCTGCAGAAAAATCCGATTGTAACCTCATTCAGGTTGTTAATATAACCAGGAGTGTTGTAACTGCAAGACAGGGTTCACTGATTTCTTCTTTGCTTTGGCCAGGAGATCTCTTTCAGTGCTCAACTTCTTCTCTTTGTGTTGCGGTTCTTCTAAATGTTAGCTAGAAATGAAATGTCAGATCTTTCTCGGGCTTCATAACTCTGCCTTTTTTTCCTACTTTCTTCTGATACTACTGAAGGGATGTTGTGATTAGATTATGCCTACCAGGATGATCTGAAGTGATCGCTATGTGTTAAGGTCAACCAATCACTAACTTAAAGTCAATTAATTAGTAACCATATTCACACTGCAATGTCTACTTTGCTATACCGTATCGTATATTAGTATGATACATTAACATTTCTAGTGTTTCATCATACCCACTGTCGCTTATGGGATTAAGGCAAGAAATCTCAAGGGACAAACTTTAGAATCTAAGTACTTCAGCCACTTCGGAAAGAGCATACAGCTTAAAATTCTCAGATAAGCCTGGAACATATATGCAGAGGGTTGGGAAACTTGTCAATATGGATAGGTAATCCCTCTAGAGATTATTTTTGGTATTGATCAATAGGGAAAACTTGGGGCTTGGAAGACAGCTCAGTGGATTAAAAAAAAGAGTTCTTGCTCTTGTAGCACAAGATAAGGATGTAAGTTCAAAGCCCCAGAACCCATTAAATAAAGACATGATCACACATGCACCTGTACCGCATGTACTATGAGAGTTGGGGACAGGTATGTAGCTCTCTGGTGCTTTCTATTTGTCAGCTTATCTCTGGCTTCAGCGAGGGACCTTGTCGTAAGGAGATAAGGTGAGAGTGACAGAGCATGACAACCTCTCTGGTCTTTGAATGTCATGGGCATACACCTCTGCCATGCACACACGCATGTGGACACAAACACACACACACACACACACACACACACATGCACACACATACACATATACAAAAAAGTGATCATTTCATTTATAGATATTATAGAAAAATGTTTGATTCCAGATCTTATAGGTCCTAGAGATGGGATAATGAGGAAAGCATCAGATGAAGGAATGGGAAGGAATTGTCTGGGCTTTGTTTTTTTTTTTTTTTTTTCTCAGCACAAGTCAGCGGAGAGTTGAATATTTGGAATGCCATGGTCAAGTTACATTCTAAAAGGAAGCAAACTAGATCTTGTCCTCCAGTGATGTAACAGGTCCATTTGTTTCTTTCTCAAACCCCAGATTCTACAATGGTGGAGGCTCTGGTCTCCAAATGATATGCACTTTCTAAGATGAACAGCAAAAGTCCCATTGAGTTCTTGTTCCATGTTCAGAAGCTTAGATTCCTTGTGTCTTTGGACAGCTAGAAGAGAATAGCCATCATCTTCACAGGGATAATTTTTACTGCTCAGAGTGAGAAGGAGTAAATAGACTACATTTATGGAATGGGAACATATAAAAATAATAGTGGGGTTCAGTTGCTGTGTGGAGCATCTTCCTTCCTAATGAATAGACAACTGGAACAATTTATGCTCAAAATTACATAGCGATTGGGTGGATCAGACCAGTTAGAATTGAAGGTATGAGTTACACTACTAGGTTGACCAGAAAGAAACATAATGGGAACAATGGCAAAAAGATTATTTTAAAGCATAGTTGTCAGCGAGAGTAAACGAGCACCAAAGAATGCAAAATGATCCAGCGGCACTCACTGTTTCCAATTTAATAGAACATCTGTACCACTTGTGACAATATCCATCTCTTGGGAACTAAGACCACTGTACCAACAAAATTCAAAGTTATGGTAACCACAAGCAAAACTTTTGCTATATGGTTATTAAGGACCACAGTGAAAAGAATCACTTTTATTTTCACCCAGTAACCTCTGGGCTTGGTAATTATGGTTAACAGAAAATTGCTGTCATATATAAGTTGCCAATTGAGAGCATATAACCCACATAGAAGATGGCAGTCATCTCCACAGTATATTGCTACCCAGCTGGCATTGCAATTTAATCCTCAAAAAGTCATTATTTCCATATTATATATAGTAGGTTCAACTAGAATACGTTCACTGGGGAAGTGCTCTTTGAACTGAGTTTCTTGCTGAGAAGCAGTGCAGGTCAGAATAGCCTAATGATGGATAGTTTTGTATAAATCCAATGATGGCGATTTAGTCCAAAGAACCACAGGTATGGAAGGCAAATGCATGGATAAAGTGTCTTTTCTAAGAGAATAAAAAGCTTCCTTTATGTAGTGGAGTGTTAATTTCTGCTGTTAGAAAACTGAACACTTGTTGGGATGTATTGTATGAGAGAAGAATAAAATACCATCATCATCATCAACATCATCATCAAGAAAACTCAGTGCTTAAAAGAAAGATATACTTGGTGAGTGAAGTTCATGCTACTAAGTAAAAATAAAACTGTCCTTCCTATTAACATAACTCCCTGTGCAGGGGCACGTGACCAAGGATGGAGTAGATCGAGGCAGAAGTGGCTGACATCTCTAGAATAAGTTATCTGTGAGTCCATGTGATCACAAGTTCCTCTTCTGCTGAGATTATTTAACAGTGAGAATTTGTATGTATCACAAATGTACATAAATACCATGCCTATACGAGGTTATGTTTAATGTAGGCTGGGTTAAATACAATGGCTGGTAGGCTTAGTGGTATTCAATTCTTTTTTAACTTAATGTTGTTTTCATATTGTGATAGGCTGATGAGGGTATTAGTCCACTACAAGACCAGAAGCAGCCATGCTTATAGGCACAACCAGCCCCATAATACTTCTACTCTCTATTGCTTCTTGCCAGCCCCATAATACTTCTGCTCTCTATTGCTTCTTACCAGCCCCATAATACTTCTGCTCTCTATTGCTTCTTAGAACTTGGTAGTGTATGGACATTTGGCTCCCAATGACAAGAAGAAAGCTAAATGTTCTCTCCACTGAAATGACCAAAAGTGAGCGGGGAGTGAATCCTTTTATAGCATACCAGTGTAAGAGAAGGATCTGGGGTCTCTAAAGAATGACCACACAATCCAAAGTATCTTATCAGGGAAAAAAATGTAAACCTACCAAAGAATGCATCACCATGTCAAATCAAGCAGACAAGCACATACAGGGGCAAAGGGCGACGTGCCCATTTTTTTATTCTTAATGCAAAGTGATCTTGTACTTCAATCTGAGTCAGAGCCCAGCTTCACATTCTTATGGGCTTGGCTGACTTCAAGTGACACAGTTGATAAGTAGAATGCAAGTTTGAGCACCAAGTGTAACCTTGAGCACATATTTTGATTTCAGGAAGTTCTGTCCTTGGAGGAATTTGAACTTCACCAAGAAGCATATTCATAATTTGTTTAAATCAAGCTTTGTCTTACTGAACCTATTAATAGAAGATTATATAACATTTTTATATATGATGCCATATATATTATATATGTATCACTCCCCACACCAGGATACTGTTGGGGACAGAGGGTGGATATGAAAGCACAAATGGCAGCCATCTGTTAACAGTCAGGATTTTCTTTCAAATATAGAATACAAATTCACCATCACTATTGCTTATAACATGATCCCTGAGAACAGGACCAGAATGTGGGAGGTTAGAGGCTAGGACGGGAGTACAGGGAAGAGATGACAAAGAGACAGAATACCTGACTGATGGGAAAACACCACCATGAATATTAAGTAGCTGAACCAGGGTAGGATGAAAGCTGAGGCTCTGTAACTTTGTTCACAGCTACACCTCATAATGATTCAGCTGATTCCCAGAATCTTTTAAACATTTCTCTACACAGTCTTGGCTGTCCTGGAACTCACCCTGTAGAGCAGGCTGGCCTCAAACTTAGATAGATCCCTCAGCCTCTGCCTCTTTAGTGATGGAATGAAAGGTGTGCACCATCATGCTTGGCTTCAGCATTAGTTTTTGAAAACAAGTCTTCATATTAAAAAAGCACTATTCTAAGATTTGAAAAAAATATGGTGTTCAGTAGGATTCATTTAAATAAGAACTTGTTCTGCACTGAAATTAATGAATTCTGACACAGTTTGAGTCATTGTAATCACATCACTCTGTTTTAGTAGTTACTAGTTTAACACTTTCATTTTTACATCATTTCTACGTTTATCTCTGGGTAGTATCCCACTCTCTGCTTGTCACATGTTAGCGTTGTCCCTGAGACATTGAATGTAATGCAGTCAGTTTATTACATCCTTATGAATACGACATAAGGCAGGTTTAAAATAGATTTCAGAGACTTCTCATAACCCAAGAACTCAGGTTAGATGACCTGGAGGCATCCTACAAAACAGATTGGCTTTGGAAAATATCAGCCAGGTCTTCTTCCATTCCCAATAGCTTAAACAGTTGCTATGGATCTCAGAAAGGAACTTTCTTGATGATTGAGTAGACTTACATTGGATGAGCTGGGCTACAGTAACATCTGGCTTTAACTTCTGTTCTTCTGAAGCGTTACCAGAGGGATTTTTATAATGACTCTATTTAACCTCATTTTCATTTGTCAGTGTCAGCCTCTTCCATGGGAGCATCAAGCTTACCTTCTGTGACTGGCTGGTCATTAAGCAGAGCTATATAGATGTGAATATCTTTCTAGGTTTTAGTGCCTGTTAAGCTCTCCAACACATGAAGTCTAAATACTGCTCTTAATTGCTCAGATTCCCATCTGTTTAACTATCTATCAGATTTGCCCAGATTAGTTCAGTCCCATACATAGTTTTTAAAGAAGCATCTCGAGAATGCTGTCATTTCAAAATATCTGTTAATATAACGAGACAGTCTTACAGAGTAGACAACTGTGAAGGGACATGAACATTACAAACCCAAGAGGTTTGCATTCAATTTATTATGCAACAGAACAGCAAGGTGCCGTGAAAAATTGTACCTAATACAACTCTATCTTTTCTGTGGCATCCTGGATCTTTAAACAGCCCAATATTATTCACCCATCAGAATCCTCTGTCTTATTCTATAGTAAGGGAATATTTGATAAATGATGTGACAACTGGCTGCTATTATTTGAATGTGATCATAAAAATGTTACTCCTTACCAAATGACAGCACTCTTTAAATTGAAACAAACATATGCCTTTTGGATTGTCTCCTCCTCTTGCATGTAGACATGCAAGACAACATGTTAATGAATCTGTTAGGCTATACCTACACCAGGGACATGAGAAGAGCAACAAGAGACATAAAATCCTCTTGGACCACCTGGACTGTTACAGGATAAAGAAATAAATATTACCACACTTCCATAGCTTACATCTGGATTGTCCTCTGGAAGCCCACAAGTTAAAGGCTTACTCACTAACGTAATACTTTGGCAGATGATGGAACTTTTATTAGGTGTGGGACATGGGGTGTTCTTTGATTATCAGGGCATCTTTTTGTGAGAATAGTGAGATTATAACTAGGATCTTTTTTTTCTTTTTTCTTTTTTCCTTCCATTAGTGGAAGGTTTTACTTTGCCAAGCAGGCACTTTTCATATTGATAAGCTGCCTTTCCCTAGGTAATAGCCCATGACTTCAGATATATTTTATATATCTATATATCTATATATCTATATAGATATATCTATATCTATCTATATATATATATATCATACAACATGTGATATGTGATATGATACATGACATAAGATAAATGATATATGATATGTGATGTAGGATGTGGAATATGCAATATGTGATGTGTGATATGTGTTGTATCATATACTTTAGCTATATACTACATACCACATACCACATACTACATACATCATACCATAAGCTATATACACAAGAAGAGTGAGACTTTATGTATTATACATAATACACAATGTATAATGTACAATGTATAATATATAATATATACTGTTTGATATATAACATAAACATATACTATATAATACATAATATATAGTATGTAATTTGTAATATAAAACATAATATATAATATGATATATAATGTATGATGTATTATGATATGTTATATAAATCATATATGATGTATAATGTATGATACATATTATATCTAATATGTAATATATTACATGCATAATACATATATCAAGTTGATTCATTTCAATCCTGTTATATTTACTTATTGTTATTATCACTTTCTTTTTTGGCCTGTTATTCTTTTTTATTTATTTACTACAAAAATGAAAAGTAAATACACATATTTAAGCTACTTTCCAATTTGTTCACAAGTCACAGGAATGCAACCTGTATCCTAGCCAGTTAAATATGGACTCATACACATAAATAACTCTTCTTTAGTTTGTCATTGAGGAGCAGGACAAACCAGGAACAAGAAACTTTAGCACCAGGAAATGACCCCCTGATGGTACTGCCTCAATCTCTTTGCTGTTTACAGCAAGAAGAGCCCCAGATATAATGGATAGGTCTCCAGTGCATTGTTCCCTCACACAGCATTGCTCAGGCCAATTCAGCTTCATTCTACCTTGAAAAGTCTTGCTATAGCCGTCTCTCCTTGTAACGGTACTACTCAATAGTTCCTTTAAGTTGATTTTATACAATTTGTTTGATAAGTTGCTATGTCTTCGAGTAGACAGACTCGGGTTACAAAAATAAATGCACTGAAAGCAGAAACACACTAGAAAAGAGTGAGACTTTCTTTATGATGTCAGCATTGGAGAGATAGTTAAAGAGGAAAATCCCTATCTTAATTGTGATCAAATTTTACACAATACTTCTTGAAACCTAAAACCAGTCAGGAAGTCCCATCATGCTTTGTAGGAAATGTTCTTGTTTGATTATTTTCTCCATTAGTAAGAGATAGTAATGACCAGAGAAAATGTTGGAGGTGGAGTAGGGGGCAGTCGTGTTCCTGCCAGCTTTGGTGAGTATCAGTTTTGTTGTTCCTGTGGTCCATCTCTGAAAAAAAGATGGAAAAACAGTCAACTCCTTCACTGTGAGCATCCTTTGGTGCATTTTATAATGTTTTTCATTCCATTTTTTTCTCAACTAGACATGAAATAAATTTTTAAAAAGCTAACCAATTTGTAATCTTGAGAGTAAGCTCACATCATTGTGTTATAAGTGAAATGAATATCAGGGGCTTGAATGGATATTTAACCTTAGATGCTAGAATAATAGGCATCAATGAAGAGCGAGATGAAGAGTGAATGGGTCATTACCAACGCAAATACAGATTTGCTTAATTTGAATGGCTTCTGATTACAGTGCACTTCCAAAGCCTTTGAGTAATTCTTGTTTGGAAACTGCAGGAACACAATGGTTCTGTTGAAAAGGTGTGTCAATGTGCTGCCTACAAAAGCCCAGGCGCTAGTGCTGCCTGTGAAAAAGAACATGGTGTGGGCAGATGGTATAGGGGCTTCCTCACAGTGCTTCTCTTGCACACTGGGCCATCAGGAAGGGTGGTTAATTGGATTGGTATAAATTAGTCATTAGCTGGCTCCTTATCTTGTTCTGAGCAGTTTGACACCTACAGTACACCATAAGTAGGTTTCTTCTACTTGACAGAAAGGTCTATATTCACACACACAAGGGCTCTTGTTTTGTTTTGTTTTTTAAACCAAATAAATGGAAGCTTTCACTTAGCACTTGGAGTTACACATCCCCCACAAAAAAAAATTAAAAATATTTTTTCTCTGTTTTCATTCTCAAATTCATCTGGACTTGTGAAAACACATGATTTTTTCCAGCTTTAAAGAACAGATAATGTGCTAGACAGATGCACATTTACCACAATCTATTTCCTTTTGTGCCTGGCTTACTGACAGGTCTAAACACTCACCCAGGTGTAACCAAGCTCTGGCTAACAGAATGTTGAATGGGGCCATCCACCTCCTCCCCTAGAGTCCCTGAAGGGCAACTGAATGATCTTTCTGGATTCCTTGCTTTCTCTGTCAGCACAGTGGTTTGGGGGAATTCAGATGATGGTGATGGATTCCCAGGCAATGTTGGAACTAGATAATGTCCCTATCTGTTCTCTGAATGACTTTGTGAAGCAAATCTTCCTTTTGCTGACACTTGCTGGGCATTATTATTAAGAAATTAAGAAGTAAAATTTTATGAGTTGATGCACTATTTTGAGTGTTTTCCTCTATACTGGGTCAACTTTATACGATGGAATGTTTCAGGTGTTCATTGAGAACTGCTGAGCTGCAACAGAACTGGAGACCATCTGAGCTCAGTATCTCTATGAGGGATGTTCAAGTAGGCAATACAGAACAAACACATTCCAGCAACACACAACATGCCTGTTGGAAGGAGAGTGTCCCTCCTAAAATCTGCTTCCATACTTCACACATTTCTCCAAGGGAAAATCTTATCACTTCAAGAAAAATGATGAAAGTTTCCCAAAATGAGAACGCAACCACCAGGTTACAAGTGGGAAGGTGGAGGCGAAGAGAGTTCAAGCCATTTGTTCACCATCATTGACTTACTTAATCATTAAGACAGAACACAGTCAAGTGCGTTCCATAGTTCATTTCTAAGTCATTAGCAGCAGCTGTATTCTGAAGCGCATCAGAATAGTAATGAGGCATGAGCTTTAGTTAGTATTTAGTGATGCTGTGCAAGTAAATACCTAGATTAAAAATGGTGTCGCCATCTTAGCTCCCATTAAGGAGAAAAACTCCTCCTGTTAATTCGGGATAACTTTTTGTGAGCTCCTCAGCTTTAGCAAGAGGACTTCTGAGACTAGGTTGGAAAAGTTCTTAGGGCGTTTATGGGGTTCCTTTGGAACAAACACTGAGATATAATTGCCACTTATATAGGTTTACTAGATTGACATTTCCTGTCCTCTCATAAGGTTATGTGGAACAGCTCTCCTCTAGCCAAACACTAATCATGTGTTCACAGAGGAGCCAGCCTTCTGCTTGTCCTGGCCAATGTATCCGATCATGTGAACACACCCATCCTGTCTCCACACATCAGTTTTGTTGGATCAATTGTAAACCAAATATGACCTTAACTGATATCAGACAGAGAAGACTTCCCCAAATGAGTTCTGATTGAGCCCCTGGCAGTGAAATTTTGACATAGAGGGGCTAAGTTTTTAATTGCTCTATATCTTAGCACTGCACCAATTACATTCTGGGACTAAACTATCCTCTATGGCAAAGTTAGTGGTTTGTAAAGGAATTTGTTTGCCTGTACCTGAAGAGGCTCCTGTAGGATTCTACTCCTTGCCGTCTCTAGCTTTAAAGGACAGCGGTCCCACTCAACTGATGTTCTTGTTGGTGTGGTTCTTGTATGCTGGACATTCCACAGTCTCGAGTGTTGGCGTAAAATAAATCAACTATGTGGTTTGACTGCTTCAACATCATAGGCCATGCTACTGAAAATACAGGACTGAGGCTGCTGTAGATGACAATGCTACAAACCAGGTATCAAACACGGTACTTTTTAGAAGATAGATAAATTTGAAATATTCAGTTGATACAGAAAAACAAAGAAAATGTCAGAAAGGTTACCAGCAAGAATCATTTTTCACATTTTACATGTTAGGCAAATCTTAATCCATGTAATAGTTAGGTAACTTTAAAGTAGATAAATAAAAGAATCATCCTGGTGGTGTGGGCTGCATGCCCTTAATCTTAGCACTTCGGAGGCAGGGGCAGATTTATCTGTGTGGATTTGAGGCCAGTTCGCTCCATATATTGAGTTCCATGCCAACCAGGGCTACAAAGTGACACTTTGTCTCAAAACAAATAAATGAATAAATAAACCTTCACTGAGATATATTATTATACATATTACACATGTACATAATAACACACTTGACATTGCTGTTCTTTGATGCTTGTTTTTGTTGTTGTGGGCTTTCTTCCAGTTTTCAGCTTGCCCAAGAATTTGCATCTTTATTCCAGAGAAACAATTCTTCTAATTATATGTAGGTTGGCTTACCATTGCCCAACATATAAATTATGTTTTAGCTAATTATCTTAATCCCCTTTCTTCTTTGTTCATTGTCATTATCTCAGCTTTTTAATGTACGTATTGATGCATTTTCATTAAAACAAGTTT
Source organism: Grammomys surdaster (assembly GCF_004785775.1). NCBI lineage: Eukaryota > Metazoa > Chordata > Mammalia > Rodentia > Muridae > Grammomys > Grammomys surdaster. The sequence continues at coordinate 3,842,815 of NW_021604592.1, forward strand.
TCAGTCAGTTCTGACTCCAATCCGTTAATTAGCTCTGAAATAATGATATACTAATTTTCATGTTTTAAGAAACCATTTGTAGAAATGTTTAGTCATCTTTTCTATGGGCTCATGTTATATGACTTCTTGTTCATAGTCGGTTCTTTATAGCGCAGTTTAGCTCTGCTGACCTCTTATTGTATATTTTCTTCTGTAAAGGTTATCTGATTTTGCATTCTTTATGCATATCCTCTTGTCTCCTTCTAACATGCTTGCATTTTCTTTCCCTCAATCTCTATCTTGTTCTTGTCTAATGTGGGCAATTTCATTATGCAGTCTTGCCATGTAGCCCAGGATGGTCTTAAACGCTAGATCCTCCTGCCTCAGGCTACCAAAGGCTGGCATTATATGCTCACGTCACCATACCCAGTTTAGAGGTCTAGTATAAGTTGGTTGTTTGAATTTTGACACACTTACCTAAGACTGCTTTGTCTTTGAACACAGGGTGTATGTTTGCCCTCTTTTCTGTGTGAGAAACTATAGCAACCTTCTTCACAGGACTTCATTGTCAAGTTTGTTTGATATTTTGTTAATGTCTCATTTTATTCTTTAAGTGGTATATTACCTTATTATGTATTAAAGATGCAATGATGGCTTCAGGCTTTAGATTCTTGTCTAATTTGCAATTGAGCCCTGAGTAATGGCCTCTTTAATATCTTCTGTCTTTGAGTGGCTATAGTAAATCTATTGCTATTGCCTTGTCCCCAGCTTCCCCCTTTTTGCCTACCTGCCTTACAGTGACACTATTAGGGAGAATTCTTAGAATTTAGTCATACCTTTTTCCCTCAGTAGCACTTTCTATGTATAAGATTTTTCTATACAAAAACCCCAGAAGTTTCCTTTTCTCTTTGGTTACAAAAGATGTAACACTTTAAAATCGTTGCTTATGTAATTCGCTTTTGAGAGTAGGAGACCTTGCAATTCCATTGTGCTTTGTCATCTTTAAAAGGACTTATAAAGAAAAAAAATCACCATCTTTGAATAGTGTGATCAGAATGCAACTGATTCAAAAGAAAACAATAGAAGTAACAGTGATTGAAAATGTTGACAGTTAAGGAACTCTTCCAATTGTAATTGAAGAAGGAGCAGAGAGAATTTGTACTCAGAGAAGACACAATCAGCAATTATGAAGCCTTTCTTATACAGCAGTGAACAGCTTTTACATGTCTGGTCTCGGAGAAGGGCCATGTCTCATTGGGTCGTGGGTGGAGCTCGGAGGGGTGTTGAGTTGAGGTTGGTACTGAGGAGAAGCTTGGGGGTGAGGGGGAAGGCTGTGACCTTGCTCTTCTTTCAAACTCCATGACAGCTCTTCTCTTGCCCTGTGAGGTCCTATTCTTGTCTCTCTGCTCAAGTTTTCCAGATTGTTCTATTAATATTTCAGCCTTTCCCAGTCTTTATATCTCGTTATTCTGTTCAAATGTTAAAGCAGATGTGAAAGTAAATGTGGCTTGTGATCTTTCCAGGCTTTTGGTTGTTGTTTTTGGTGTTTTTCATTTATTGTATATGATCCATTTTAGTTGCTAGTACCTCATCTTGAATGAAGTTCAGACATTAGACTCAGTGACTATATTTTAAACCTATTTAAGTGTACTATTTTTCAAACATTGGATTAGTTTGTCTTTCCATAATAGGGATTATTTAGGGATAGCCTGTATGTATTTTATTTAACAAAGGTTTACCCAAACACATTTCTGTATTTTTAAAACTTTATTCTTTAATAATTTCACAAAACAAGGTAATTAAATATATAATAATCACAACTTGTGAGGTAAAATCATACAATTTTCCTTTCAAAACTGTGAAGCCTAGTGGTACGGCATTCTCTTGGGTTGAAATAAATGTTTGGTGTTTTTAGACTTCTGTACTTTTCATGTTCCAAAAAGTTGCAAATTTCATATTTGCTTAAACTTAGAGGATTTTAGCATCTAATATAAGAACATGTGAAACAAAATAACCTGACATGTTTTCCTTCTGGCCTACTTCCAGCCTTTATCGTTAATGAGTTTTTCATTATTTAAGTAACTGTGCTGAAGCCAGTTATCTGAGCTAGTGGCTATATATTAAACTAAATTATTAACAGTTGTGAGTGGGAAGGATTTAAGAATGTATATATGTCATATAACTTTAACTATTATGAATATTTTTTCTAGAGCAGTGTCCTTACTGTGGTTATACCATCTTATTGGTGTGTCATTTGCTAACATTGGGAAAGAAGTCTTTATAAAATATTCTTATACTGTGAGGACTGGAGAGATGGCTCAACATGTAAAGGAACCTACTGCTAAGACTGACAACCTGAGTTTCATTCTTGGGACCCAGATGGAGGAAGAATAGAACTGGCAAGTTGTCCACACAAGGGTAGTGGGCATGTAAACATGTGACCCTTCTCCCATCTTCCACATATCATCCCAACTTCTTTCTCTTTTTCCTACCTTTTTTTCTTTCAGTTTTCAACTCCTCTCATTTTCTTCCTCCTCTTTGACCCTGTTTTTAGAGAGGAAAAGAAGATGTCTTAGTTAGGGTTTCATTGCTGTGAAGAGACACCATGACTATGGCAACTCTTATAAGAGAAATCTTTTGATTGGTTCTGCCTTACAGTTTCAGAGGTTTTTTTCCATTATCAGTATGCAGGCAGGCATGGTGCTGGAGGAGCCTAGCATTCCTCATCTTGATCCACAGGCAGCAGGAGAAGGAAGTTGTGTGCCAGACTGGGGTAGCTTGAGCATAGGAGAGCTCAAAGATGTCCCACAGTGACTCAGTTCTTCCAAGAAAGCCACATCTCCTAATACTGCCACTCCTTATGGGCCAAGTATTCAAACACAGAAGTCTGTGGGGGCCATTCCTATTCAAACCAGCACAGAAGAACAGAATGATTTGAGTCATTTCTGCCAAATCTCCCCATGTCTTGTAAAAAACCATGTCTTCCGTTGTTCTGTGCTGTGTATTTCTTATTAGGGAAGGAGACATGAAAACTAAAGGGGAAGAGAGAAAGGAAGGAAAAGGCATAAAAAGTAGAAGTATTACATATAGTGGTGTCATAGATGGGGATTTCAAGAAGACAGTGGTTGAATAGTCAGTGGGATCCAAGAAACTGATGAACCACAGCGGGAGGTGGAGAATACACGCCATAATCAACCTCCTGGTTTCACCCCTGTGATCAATCTCCCAGCCTTACCCTTGCTCTTTGTGGCTTCTCCTTTACCATTGTCATCATTATTGCCTTCGGTTTTTTTTTTTCAATTTCTTCGTTTTCCTTCTGCCCTCTTCCATTTCCTTCTCATTTATTTTTATTTTTGTTTGCTGCAGTGCTGCACAGCATCATTATTTTACAAAACTGAGAGCACATGCCACCAATATACAATATAAATCAGGAATAATAATACAGAGAGAACACTCAAATAGTCCACAAATAAGACCACCTTCATCCAAATCCAAATCTGCCTTCCAGGATGTCAATGTTGGGCAGTATGCACTCTTCTCCAGCCCATCCTGTGCCCTCAAAGATGATGCACTGCTCAAACTTTTTTCAGTCTAGTGATTTTTTTTCTACCTTAAACACACACATACACACACATACACACACACAGAGAGAGAGAGAGAGAGAGAGAGAGAGAGAGAGAGAGAGAGAGAGAGTTCTAGCAAATAGCAAATAGAAAGTAACATTTCTTTATTTCTTTTTGGGTGCAATTCAACTAGATATCTAATAATTGTATTTCTACACTCTGAGAAATCTGAAAGTATTACTTTAATTTGTTGCTATTTTTTTTTTATTTCCTGTGGTTCAAAATGTGTTTACCCAGTCTAAATTAATAGCTTGTCTGTCTTTCCCCTCCTTCCCGCACTTTCCTTTTTCCCTTTCCTGTGGTGATTGTCTTTTGTTTGTTTTTTTTTTTTAACACTGAAGACCCTTCCATAATCCCTCAGCACAAAAGAAGTGAGTGTTATTTCCTGAGGGAGAGAGTGAATTACTTCTAGTGTTTATACATCATGACTTTTTTTATAAATACAAGATCTGATCCAGATAACTACAAGAACCTCCTTATGTTCTTAGAGTTGTTTAACCAAGCAATTGACCGAAATCGAGATTTTCAGATGGGAATACATTCTTTACTCATGACCTTGACCTCAGCTTATAATCATTTTTTCACACCTCTGCCCACTGAGCCCTTCCCCCATGTAGATGGAGATGGACGACAACTAAGGATTCTTTTGCTCCACTAAGGATACAAATACGATACAAGATGTGATTTGTAAAGCATATGGCTGAAATATTAATGGTGAACTGTATGTGTCACTGTTGTGTCTAAAGAAGTAAAACGTGATAGTTGAAGGATGTGTGGTATTAGCAAATGCTGTTGCATTAATAATACTCCTGTTGCACTTTGAAAAGGCAAATTCTAGCTGGAGAATAAAACCCAAACATCCAAAGCTCGTCTCAGATTTCTCATATGAAATATTTATGTTTCAGCAAAAAGCAAATCTTTACCTGACCTTTTCTCCTTGTCTTCTCTGCTTTTGCTTCCACAAGGCTTTATTTGTGAAATTATCCTCTCTTTGGAAACTGAAAGAACTAATGGTCTCCTAATATTTTATGCATTTTACAAGTTTTGTCTTTTTAAATGACTAGCTGAGCCAGTTCTTAGGCTCCTGGAGATTAAGAGCCTCAGCTAGACCCACCTGTAGTCCACAACAAGGAAAGCCTGTGGCATTACAGGAAACTGGATGATGGTGTTCTTTGTGACACCTGCCCTTAACCAGAGGCAATGAAACTTCTTTCACTCCTTTGGCTAACATGAGCATAGACAGTTAGGTAAACAGTCAGAGAAGAGTGGATTATTAATTCTGCATAATATATTAGGATCCTATTTTACTTGCTTTTAAAATCATGAGCCTTGAGAATCTGAGCTTTATATGTCTTAGTTGAGAAGGAGAGCAGGTCTGGTAGGCAGAGTCTGGAGGCCTTAGGAGTCAGGAAGAGGCATAAGGTTATACAGAAGATTGCTAGAAATCAATGCAAGCTGAACTATACAGGCCAGTGTATTTTTTGGGAAGTCTGTGTTTAGGAAGCAGCAAGGATGTGAAAGGAATGCCACTGTTGTAGCAGAGCAGAATGTGTAGTCCCATCAGCTTTAACCAAGGAGAGAAGTGAACACAGGGAGAAACAACTGACGACAACAGGAAAGAATGCAGGCCTGGGGGAGCTTGGAGATTAGACTTGCTCAAGAAACCTTTCTTTCTGCTTTTACTTTTTTTTTTTTTCTATTTCTCCAAGCTCTCCCTCAACTCCTTCAGATTATGTGAGTACTATGTGTTCATTATCAAAACCATGGAAAATATAGAAATGTCCAAAAGGAAAAATGAAAATAATTTGCAACCTACCATTCAGAGAACAATAGCATTATGAACAAGTGAATACATTTTCTTCTTAATCTTTTTCCTTTGGCTGTTATACCCCAAAGTATAGTTTTATTTTTTTTCATCCAACTTATACATGTATAAGAGTTTAAGAGAACAATAGTCCTATAAAGTATGTTAGAAAAAACTATTATTTCCAGCTTTAATGAGTTCTTTTGATATCAGCTCATATGGCTATAAATAAAATGATTGTTTGGCCTTTTCAAACTTTTTCTGTTTTAGGCATCATTTATTGAGAAGTGGCAGTTACTAAGTTATAGTTTTAAAAATGAAAATACTACAACTTTTATATAATTTTAAAACAGACATTTGTCAAACTGAGTGACTTAATATCATGATTCCATTTCTCATGATTCCATTAGTTGCCTGGGCAGCTTCTGGGGTCTAAGAGGACAAGATCTGAGGGCACTAGGATGGTCCACATGTTTTAACACCCCAACTTTGATCAGTTCACATACTTCCACAGACTATGGAGAGGGTTATGAGCACAAAGAACTCTGATTTATTAGGATCTTTTTAATGTTATGTTTTCTGATATTTCTGTTGGTATTTCCTGTGACCTCTTTCTTTTCATCCTCTGTTAGAGCTTTATTGGGCAAATGTCTGAAAATACTTCCAGGTGGTAATCTAGGGTATACGACTAGGTTGGAGGTAGACCAGAAGCTCTGTGTGTAGTGTGGAAAATTTGAGATTCACTGCAGGAAGACTTGGCTGAGCCATTTGTCTGATGGTCAGAATGTCCCAGAAAGCACTACTACTTTTCTTGCCTGACAGCTATGAATTCAGCTGATGATGTTCTTTACAGTGGGTCTTGATGAAAGTCAGTTTTCCTACGATTATCTGTCTCAGTCACACCAGATTCCCTCATTCAGGCATCCTCTGGATGCCACAGACTGCAGGACTGGATCCCAGCACTTAAGCACGCTCCATCAAGGTCTCATGTCAAATGCTAGGCTGCCTGGCTCGGCATATTGCTAACTTAGGATTCAGCTTTCCAGGAAGACTGTACCTGCGTGTTGCCTCCCAGCTCCCCAAATGTTGGTTTTGTTGTATATTCTTCTTTTCCTTTGTTTTAATGCTTCATTCTCCATATAATGGTAATGTGATTTCAAGAGGAAAACAGGGACTTTGGGTATGTAGTTTTAATCAGGATATTCTTCTTTAAGCTTATTGCACATATGTATAAGGATATTCATTCACAGTGTATATTTTTTAACCTCAAATATGTGATACTTGCCACTATAACGACTCTTCTGGGTTCTGTGGTGCTACTGAATGAATCACCTCTATTATAGAGTCACTAGGTCATGGTCTGGTGCTTTGTGACATTATTCTTGCCCTGCTAGTTAAAGCAAGGAGTACCTGTCTTAGGGTTTCATTGCTGTTAAGAGCAACCATGATCATGGCAGTTCCTACAAAGGAACAAATTTAGTTGATGCTGGCTTACAGTTTCAGAGATCTAGTCCATTATCATCATGGTGAGAGGCATGGTAGCATGCAGGCAGACATGGTGCTGGAGGAGCTGAAAGTTCTACAACTTGATCCAAAGGCAGCAAAAAAGGACTGTCACTAGATTTAGCTTTAGCATAGGAGACCTTAAAGCCTGCCCCCACAAGTCCACACCTATTAAAATAAGGCCACACCTCCCAATAGTGGGCCAAGTATTTGAACACATGAATCTATGGGGGTCATTCTATACAAACCACAACAGTACCTGACTCAAACAAATCAAATGTGTGGGTTAGTTATATCATGGCATTTGAAATGGTCACATACAAGTGCTTTTGTATGTATACTTATTCCACATTGAATTGTAACTCCTATTTTCCTAAGTTGATACTAGATGCTGGATATAATTTGTTTCCATTGTCAACTTGGATACAATATAGAATCACCCACTAAGAGAGTTTCAGTGAGGGAACATGTAGATCAAGTTGGCCCACCGGTGTGTCATTGGGACATTGTCTTGATTACATTAACTAAAGTAAGGAGGCCACCCTTTGTGGGTAACATTATTCCCTGGGTTTGGGTCCAGGACTGTATAAGTGTAGAAAGAAGACTGAATACAAATGAGCACACATGCATTGATTTCTCTCTGTTCTTGATACTGGGTGTGATATGATTAGTTGCTTTAAGTTCTTGCCTTTTCTTTCCTACTATGATGGGCTGTAATCAGAAATTATAAGCTGAAGTAAACTCTTTCTTGCCTAGTCTCCCCCTCTACACACACACCTTAGAGATGTTTATCATATCAAACAGAAATGAAATATGAGCATAAATACACAGAAAAGAAAAAAAGGATTGTGTTACTAGGGAAACATAGGGTTACACATTTTAGATTCTTAATCTCTTCCATAAAATAATTTAAGAATTCACAGAGAAGAAAGCTCAAAGACAGCTTTATCAGAGTTCAGTAAAAAATAAACAGGGTAGGCTGCTATGTCTCAGAGAAACCTCAGACAAATGAGTAACTGAGGTGCCTCCACCCCCACCTCACCCCTCAGCTCTGTCCTCTCATGGCCCAGTTCTATCTGGAATCTTCCAGATGCTTCTGGCTGTGCTATCCCTCATATCTACAATAAAAGCCTTTTCCTCATCCATTCTTAGGAGCAGTCATGTCCTCTTTTTCAGTCACCGGCAAAATGAAAAGTCAGGAGATACTCAGAGAAGAGGAGGGAGATGGAGAAGAGGAAGAGAGAAAGGCATGCCTTTTGCAGTGGAAGTCAACAAACTCCTAAATGAGAGCGGGAACAAGTCAGAGAGTGAGCATAAAACAAAAGATCAGAATGTCTGGGAAAGCAGGCTCAGGCTTTTGCTCAGTGTCCAAAGGAAAAGGATAGAAGAACAAGGAGAAGTTATGCTTTTCTGAGTCCACACTGGGTCTACAATGCTGCCTAACAGAAGGATTGAAAGTATCTGCCCCAAGGGAGGGACTTCTGGGAAAAATAAGCGTATTATCTCATTAAGGGGATAATTAGCTTTTCTTTTTCCTTAGCAAGTCTTTAGGCAAATAAGATTTCCTGTGGCAGTGGGGGATGGGAGATGGGAGAATGAGAGAGGAACTCCTGTCTAGGTGATTGACAAGCCCTGCTGGATTAACTCTTAAAGGGAGGAGACAGCAATATGAAATGCTTTGGGAAGCTTAGAATGTCAGATTTCCTTGAAGGGTCAATGGTAGAATGTAGATTTGATTCTCTAGTTAGCAAACAAAAAGGCAGCATTCGAGAATAAGATCTGTGGAGGTAGTAGACTCAAAAAAGGGTCTGCCTTTCCGCATGCTAATTTAAAACTTAAATGTCTTCAATGGCTACTTATGAGTATCCAACTGGCTAAGGGCTAGAAAACAGGAGCATCAAGGAAAAATTAGTCCCACTGGGCGAGGCTAAGACCATTAGCATAATTTTTGAGCCAAATTTGAAGCAAGCTTTATTAAATACTGACCAGGACAATGAACAGTGGCCACATCTATACCTAGGATTCCCAGAGAATGGCCAAGTATTATGTTAGTCAGGTGCTTATAAAGGCAAACTCCATAACGCTATATAATTCCCTCATTTGTTTAACTGGAGGTAAGCATCCATCCTGATAAACTTCCTGTCTGCATACTTCCTACCTACCTGTGACCAAGCACATCCCATGTAGTTTATAGTTTATAGTATACTATAAACATTGTTTATAGTTTGCACAACCAACCTTGCTTACAGTTTGGACAACCAACCTTGTTTATAAAAGTGAGAACTTAAGAGATGGCTTGTCTTCTGCAAACAACCCCCAGCATTCCAGGAAGTTATCTGTCCTTGGGCAAGTCAAACTTAGAGATTAGAAGCATTTAAACAATACTTCTCTTAAAGTACTTTTAGCTCTCACAGAAGTTATCCAAGTCTGAATTACACTCACTGGGATGTTGCAGTAGAAGAGACATGGCTACTGCTGTTTGGGACTAGAAGTGAGATCACTAGAAGTGTTTTGTATTTATATTCCAGAGCTCTGTGACAATCATTACTGCTAGGTATTTCATTTACTTCTCTTCAGATACATTGACCATTAATGGATCAATTAGCTCTAGTTCCAGTGCAAGCTAAATATAACAAGGTTTCAATATTCTAACAGTAGTGACTGCTTGGTCTTCATAATGTAGTGATGATGATCATGGAATAGAAATTTTGAAGGAAGTGGTCTTGTGTTATATGAAGTAGGGTTAATAAACAGTTAAGCTATATACATAGGGAGAATATTATCTTAATATACAGAAATAAGTTCTAATGTTAGATTCATCAACAGCTATCTGAGTTCTTATGGCAGGTATCCTAATATATGGTACTGTCTGTTTACTTTGTATGGTAACTAAAACTTAGAAGATCCAGAGATCTTCCCAATTTCTCACATTTTACACCAACAGAACTTTGTCATCAGTTTTACAAGAGCATAAAGATCAAGACTTATGTAAGGTTTCCCTTCCTTAAACAAATATTTAATTCATTTCTTACTATTCCTAATATCTTGTCCACCATTTTCTGTTCCCTCATTGTTTCTCTGGGCAAATATTAGACTAGCAAGTAGGCAAAGGTTAAGTTACTGATATTGTGGTGTATAGATAGTGAGAGTATGTGTAGCATGCTCACATGTGTGAATGCATGTACCCAGTGAATGTGGAATGACTGGGGGATGGGAATGGTGAAGGCAGGAAAAAAAATTCATGATAGTGAGACAGTTGCTTGGACTTAGAATCACCTTAGAAGTAACCTCTGGGAATGTCTGGGAAGGGTTTCAAGATTAGATTAATAGAGAAAGCAAGAACCTTCCTTAAATGCTTCCTCCATTGGCTGAAACTAAATAGACAGGAGAAGGGGTCTGAGTGGCATCCTGACCAGCTCTCTTGTCCTGAGACACAAGGATGTCTCAAGCTCCTACTGGCAGGACTCCCCTTCCAGATTGAGTGGACTGTAAGCCAAAACAAACCTTCTTACCCTAATCTTTTCCGTCAGTTATTTCATCCCAGTAATGAGAAAAACAATTAATAGAGAAACCTGGTACTGAGAAGTAGGGCTGTTACTATGATCAATCCGACCATGTGATTCTTTGGATTCAGGAGCTAGTTTGTGGTAGAGAAGTAGAAGAGTTTGGAATTTTAGAGAAATACTACAGTATTTAAGCAGAGCTTAACGTACTGCTCTGTTGAGTACTGCTCTGTTGAGGGTTTAGAAGGCCAGAGGCCTAGAGAAATCACAAATGGTAGAGCATGAGCTCATGGTGTTTCTGAGAAGAACAAAGGCTTTATTGGAAACTGAGCTAGAGGCCTCATAGGTCATGTTCTGTCAAAGAATCTGGTTGCATTTTGCCTAGGACTTGAGAACTTGAATGAGTTCTCAAGTAATAAACAAACGAGTTTCGCAGAGGAAGTTTCAAGGCATAATAGTATTCGGACTGCTGCACTTTCCACGTTGACAGTGAAAAAGAGCAAATAGGAAGGAAGGATATAAAAATGCACAGATTGTCAAAGAGCAAGAACACGTTTAAACCTGTACTTAAGATTAATACAGAGGAAAAAAATTAATGATTAAAGAGAAGCAATAGGAAAGGTGCCTGGGGTAAGACTGAACCCATCAAAGGCACAGACTTATAAAAATGCAAACTTGTTTGTGAGGATCAGGCCCAATCTGTGCACACAAGGGTACCCATCCCTGATTAAGAACTACTGCCTAAAAGTTAAATTTGAAGATTCAGTCCATAGAGCTTGTAAAGGCCACATAGTCATGATTAAATGTGCCCAGGCACCATAAAGAGCTGGCAGCAGAGCTTCAGAGAATTATACATGAAGTACTAGTTTTGTAGTCAAGAAAGATGAGCTATTGAGGGGTGTGCTGGTTTAAATGAGAACAGTCCCTGGGCTCACATATTAGTGCTCTGTTCCCAGTTGGTGGAATTTTTCAGGAAGTGCACTGGTTTGAGTGAAAATGTCCCCACTAGACTCATAAGGAGTGGCATTATTGGAGCTGTGGCCTTGGAGGAAGTGTGTCACAGTAGGTGGGCTTTGAAGTTTTCAGAAGCTCAAGTCAGATCCAATGTCATTTGCTCTTCTTACTACCTGCTGATCTGAATGCAGAACTCTCAGCTACCTCTCCAGCACCATGTCTGCCTGTGTCTTGCCATGCTTCCTGCCATGATGACAATGTACTAAACCTCTGAACTGTAAGCCAGCCTCAGTTAAATTCTTTCCTTTATAAGAATTGTCATGGTCATGGTATCTCTTCACAACAATAAAAAACCCTAACTAGGACAGGAAGGAAAAGGAGCTGTGGCTTTGTTAGAGAAGATGTATCACTTGGATTTTGAAGTTTCAGAAGTCAAAGCCATTCCCAATTAGCTCTCTGTGGCTTCTACTGGCTGAAAAACACATAAGCTTTCAGCTACTCTTCCAGCCTGTCTGCTATCATACTTCCTGCCCCAATGTCTGTGGATAATAACTCCTAGAACTGTGAACCCAAAATTAAACATTTTTATTTTATAACTTGCCTTGGACATGGTATTTTTTTTCATAGACAAAAGTAACTAAGACAGGAAGCTCACAGAATCTTGTACCATAGCTCCAAAGAGATGCTAAGTCTAGACAATGTAAGGTAGATTCAGATATATTACGTGGATACCCTGGTATGTCATTGTATGAAGTTGTGAAGGTGAAGCCTCAGTTTCAGTAGAGACCCCAGGATATTGAACATGCCAGAACCATGGGATACAGGATCATGGTACCCCCTACTGAGTAATGCTGCAAGTATAGCATGCATAGGAGCTCAGGACAAGAGAAAGACTGTATTTGTTCCGGTCAATAGAACTCAAGCAGGCAGTCTCTCCAAGCCCTTTCTTACAACAGCAATCAAAAAGAATCACCAATATTTTAATGGTCCAGAAAATATTCATAATATTTCTTATGGGAAATACAAAGCACCCCAAACTCTAAAACTTTATATTTGCCATGAAATAAAAATTTCAAAACATAAAAGTACATGTACCTTTACACCCCTAACAACGTAAAAGGCGTAAGCTGAAACATTAGGCTAAGAGGCAATGGTACAGTGTTAATGGGGAATACTGTAGTTTGTCAGCAGAACACTAATCTTCACAGGCATTTTCTAAATCAGCTAAAAAGAAGCATTGAGTTATAACTAAAATTTTATCTGTTATCTTATTAAAATGTAATTAGAGTAATTAAGGTTTGTTTTTTTTTTCTTTCGAAGTATGCAACACAAAAATGTTCGAGAGTAAAGAAGGGTCTCGTTTATCCTTTTAGCGTTTTAAAAGTACATTCTTTTTCATTGACCTAAAAGACAGCCAAAGAGTTAGAACGCTTCAACAATTTCTCATTGGCTCTCTACAACCTACTCAGAGACGCCAAAGGTATAACAGTTAAAGTCTGTCATACACAGGGATTCCAGGTGGTATATTGAGGTTGGGTTGAACAGAAAGTTGGATATTGTGTCCATGTGTGGGACAAGGCTAAAGAAAATCTACTGAAGAGATGAGACCTTGGCATGTACAATCACTCTTGTGATTCTGAGGGAGCACTACTAGATACGCAGATATGACAATATCTAAAGTGGCTCAGAGTTTGACTAGGCAGACTTGCAGCTTGTCTACTGGAGCAGGAGAAGGGCATTTTGAATGCTCTGTTCAAAAATCACAGCCATAATATCACACCCTTGGGTCTTCTGATCCGGGGCTTCACCCTGTTTTTCTCTATGAAGGTAGAATTGCCTGGTGGCCAACATTCAATCAAGTTAGGGTTTAGCCTGATAACCTTAGAAAGTTATTTTTAACTCTGAGAAAGGTAAAGTCATTCCTATTTCTATGATACTATCTTTAAAGTTAAGTTATATGGCTGTTTCCCAAGGAAGAGACACCTGTGTTTATCACCCGCTCACATACACACATTAAACAAGAAAAACGCCACAAGACTGTCTATGGTTCAGTTTCATAGAAAGCCAGATTTAAAGAGTAATGACTTAGGAAATATAACTTTTTCCCTCTTTCTTTCATTCATTCTATATTTATTCTTCTATTTTAATTAATTATTGTATCTATTTACATCCTCAATGTTGCCCACTCTCCTGGTATGCCCTCCCAGAGTTCTTCATCCTCTTTCCCTCTGAAAGGGTGCTCCCTCCCATCCCCCAGCATCCCAGTTCTGTGGTGCAGTCTCTAGCAGATTAGGTGCATCCTTTCCCACTGAGGACAGACAAATCAATCCTCTGGTACATATATGCCGGCGGCCTAGAACCAGCCCATGTATGCTCTTTGGTTGGTGGCTTAGTCTCTGGAAGCTCCTAGGGGTCTGGATTAATTAACATTGTTGGTGTGCCTGTGGGGATCTTTCAGCTTCTTCCGTCCTTCCTCTAACTCTTCCATAGGGTTTCTGACCTCAGTCCAATGGTTGGCTGTAAGTATCTGCATCTGTCTCAGTCAGCTGCTGGTAAAGCCTCTCAGAGGATAGCCATGACCTGTCTGCAAGTACAACATGGCATCAGTAATAGTGTCTGGGATTGTTGCCTGTCCATGGGATGGGTCCCCAGTTGGGCTGGTCACTGTATGGACTTTCCTTCAGTATCTCTTCCACTTTTGTCCTTGTATTTATTTATTTATTTTTATACAGGAGCAATTTTGTGTCAAAAAATTTGAAGGTAGGTTGATGTCCCCATTCCTCCATTGGGGGCCCTGTCTAATTGCTGGAGGTGGTCTCTTGAGGTTCCATCTCTCCTCTGCTGAGCATTTCAGCTGAGGCCACTTCCATTGAATCCTGGGAGCCTGGGGGTAGATAGAACCTCTAAAAAGCCCTAGGCAACATAACTTGTTAAAAAGTCAGTGCTAATCACTCCCTGCATTCTTGATGGGTACATGAGGCTGGCGTAATGAGCACCAACCTGTCTCACCACTATTCCCTTTTCTTCTTCAGTGCATTTTACTCTACACCCTGTGAGCCTCACAATAAACCAGAATTGTAAAGAAGTTATATTTATTAGATTATATATTATATTATATTAACTATAAATTATTGACCACAGATGAATTAGCATATATTGTCAAAATACTATGTTATATCTTTGTGGTATACATTATGATACAATTTGATACATGTATAAATTAATAATTTATACAATATTTAATAATCAAATCAGGGTAATGAGCATTTCTATCCATTCAATCACTGATCAGTGATTTATGTGTTAGAAATACGCAGTAGTTGTAGTTAGTAAATAGTATTAATATCAAAATTTTGAACTTTTCTTGAGGTTTTCCCCTGAGCTTCTTTTTCTTCTCTCCTCTCCCTTTTTCTGTATACCATGTAGAGATGTATATTTCCCAATGACCTTCCCTTCCTGCCTTTGAAGTCATTTATGTGGAAAAAAAGGTTGCTAATGAACTGCACAACGTGAAGAGAACAAAGAGAAGCAAATGAAAATTTTATATGAGTGTAACTCTGGGTAATAGAAGAGCAATTAATTTTGTTTTAATTTTTAAAGTTTTTAAAATTTTCAGAATTTTCCAAAACGAGCATGCATAATTTAAACTTTATGCTTTTTTTTAAAGTTTGAGGTTGAAAATAATGATAGCATAAAACTGAAAGGAAACAAGATATATGATAAAAAAAGGTGAATGGCCAAAGCCTTAATTTTAAATTTTCCTCCCATAAGCAATCTGTTTATTTCTGGATAATTTAAGAAGAATTATAGTCTTACTTTTTTTCAGATACATGAAAATAATTCATATATATTCATATATATATTTAAATCTAGATAATCTTCTTGTAGCAAGTTATCATTGATAGTGAGGGGTTGGCTCTATCTCATGGGATGGGTCTCAAGTTGAGCCAGGCATTGGTTGACTGTTCTCTCAGTCTCTGCCCCGCCTTTATTGATGAACATCTTGTAGTCAAGGCAAATTTTTGTTGATGGTTTTGTAGTTGGGTTGATGTGCCTCTTCCCCCTCTGGAAGTCTGGCCTGGCTACAAAATGTGGCCACTCAGTTTCCTTCTGGTAGGAATCTCAGCTAGGGTCATCCTCATAGACTTCCAGTATCCTCTCCTGTCCTAGACCTCCAGCTAATCACTAGAGATGTCTTCTGAGAGGCTTCATCGAGCAGCGAATGGGTAGAGATCCACAGCCGTTTTCAGGCAGAGCTCAGGGAGACTTGCTGAAGAGTTGAGGATTTAAGCGAGTAAGTTGGCGGGGTCAAGGACACCATAAGAAGACCCACAGAGTGAACTAACCTGAGACCATGAGGGCTCACAGAGGCTGGGTCACCAATCAGTGAGCACGAAGGAGCTGAGCCTCAGTCCGGTACAAATAGCTTGGTCTTCATGTGGGTCCCCTATCAAGTGGAGTGGGGACTGCCTCATTCTGTCTTCCCGGCTGTTGAATCTACTTCCCCTAACTGGACTGTCTGGCTGGGCCTCAGAGGGAGAGAATGTGTTTACTTCTACTGTGACTTGATGTCCCAGGGTGGGATAATACTCAAGGGAGGCTTCCCCTTCTCTGAGAAGAAAGGGAGGGGATAATTCAGAGAGGGATTTCAGAGTGTGGGACTGAAACGAGAGGAGGGAAGGGGTTGTGATCAGGGTTAAAGTGAATAAAAAAAATAAAAATATAAAAAATTTAAGTGATCTTCTAGCTCATTTTTCATTTCCTGTGACATTTAGACTCTATTACTCTGGTTTGTAGGAATTTACTTTCCATGCCAGGTATTGAACTCATGGCTCTACATGTGTCAGGTAACTGTTTGACCATAGTGCTTGTGACCCCAACCATGTGATTTTTTAAAAAATCTAGAGCATTATATCCTTTTATGACCTTCCTTACTCTCTTTAGAATTAAAAAATACTATTGCATATTAATTTTCTACATAAATTGATACTATGCTTATCTAGTTTTTAAAAAATGTTGAGTACATTTTTTATGGAAAAATTATTATATTGATTCAGGTATATATGAGTCATTTGTTGCCAGATTGAGAAATACCTTTCCATCCATCTAAGGTTTATTTTTTAATGCACATCAGGAGTACCTGAGGGTGATTCATACTTACAGAACACACTTCCTGTCAGTTATTACGGTAATGCAGAGCTTTGCTGCTGTTATTATGTATGTGATTTTCTGCCATTAAGTTTTCCATTACTTACTTTTAACATGTTTATGTGCCTGCATATTTTTTTACTCAGTGGCTATATTTAGTTCCCTTATCATGTATCAGAGTTTTACAGTGAAATCATTCACTAATATTAACTTCTTTCTAGTTTTCTATATCCTCCTGTATTGAAAAAAATGGTGGAATTTACTTGTATGAGCTATTTGTGTTTGGAGGGTTAGTAACTGATTTTCTATTTCTCTTAAGCAATTACTTTTCTGTTCTTTGAGAGTTTTGTACATGAATGCATATGTATTTTGATCCTATCTACCATCTTTTAACCTCTTCAATTTTTCTCATGCCTCTCTTGTATCTTTCTTAATTGTCTATGAAGATTAATTCATGTGGTCTTTCAAGTGTTAGTAAAGTTTCACAGGAAAAAAAAAAGAACACTCTTTATTTTCCTTTAATTTTAACCACATCTCTAAAGATTGGTAGCTTGACTGTACTTCAAATATTTTCTCTGAATTGGTGACAATTCCCCCAATTCTATTTAAAAACAGACATCTTCATTATTTTTCTATTGCTACGACAGAACACCATAACTTGTGAAGGAAAATGTTTAATTTGGTGCTCAAGGTTCCAGAATGTTAGAGTCCATGAATTCTGGTTGAAACCATGGCATCATGCAAGCAAGCATGGTGCTGGAGCAGTAGTTCAGAGCTTACATTTTAATCCATAAGCAGTTAGCCCCAAGAAGTAACTGAGTATGGCTCAGGCTTTTTAAACCCCAAAGCCCAGCCTCAATGACACTCCTCGAACAAGGCCACACCTCCCAATCCTTCCCAAAGGGTTTCACCAACTGAGTGCAAAGCATTCAAACATATTAGCCAATGGGGCCCAGCCTCATTCAAATCACAACAGTACTACTCTATATCAATGCTATTCTTGCTTCTTATTATACATATTTAGATTCTGATATCCTTTGTAAACCTTAACCATACTCTGAAATCTGCTTTTTAGTACTTTATAATTATCATTTTTTCTCTGTATCTGTGGAAATTTACTTTTTGCCTTTCTTTTTTGTAGTTGAGGATTGTTAGAATCATTAAGAATTAATCGATTAATTGGTGGTGCTCTTTCCTTTTTGGCTATTGGCTACTGATTGTGATATTTTATAGTAGGACGGTATGTTTGCTCTTCGTTTTTGAAATTTTCCGTTTTATGATTGCTTAATTTGTACCTTTGAGGGGTCTTTGAAAGTGGTGTGCATGTGAGTGCATATGTGTCTGTGCATACACTTGTGTGTGCACTCTTGTTGAGTTCAGAAGTTGATGCTGGGTATCTTTCTTGATCCCTCCTCACCTTATATATTAAGTTAGGGTCTGTTGTTTTGGCGCAGAGCTTGTTGATAGGCTAATCTGTCTATCTAGCTGATTATCCCTGTCTCTGAATATCCCCATCTCTGATTCTAAAGCACTGGAAGTACAGGCATGTTGTCACACCCACCTGGGTCTTAAGGATACAGACTCCAGTCATTATGCTTGTCATTATGTGTGTGTGACAATCACTTTACTCAGTAAGCAGTCTCCCTTGACTCTGTAAACAGTTATTACAAGTGATAAAAAGAACTTAGAAAGATTTTGTTCATTTTCTGTGTACAGCCTTAGACATAAAACAACCATCTCTTTTTTGTGTTATTTAGTTATTCTGTTTTATTAACTATTTT
The DNA here is from genome assembly GCF_004785775.1 of Grammomys surdaster. Lineage (NCBI taxonomy): Eukaryota > Metazoa > Chordata > Mammalia > Rodentia > Muridae > Grammomys > Grammomys surdaster. The sequence continues at coordinate 3,861,110 of NW_021604592.1, forward strand.
ATCTACTTAATAGTATACCAAGTGGATTACACATTACTACAAAAGACATTTTTCTTCTTTTAACTATAACCCTCATTATTTACTTAATTTTAAATCTTTGCTTCTCTTGATTTATAGCACATAAATCAAGTGCTATAAATCACTATAAATCAAGTGCTATAAAATTACAGTTTGTTTTATGCTCCAAAATGAGAAACCTTTTCTTTGAGTATTATTTTTTTAATGTGTTAAAACAATAAATACAGTTGAGTTTATTTCTATTTGCTTTAAGAATTATATTTTAATATATCTTTTGTTTTTCATTTTAAAAAAAAATTTATTTACTTTATTTCTCTGAGTATACTGTAGCTTTCTTCAGACATACCAGAAGAGGGCATTGTATTCCATTACAGATGGTTGGTAGCCACCATGTCGTTGTTGGGACTTGAACTAAGGATTCCTGGATGGGCAGTCAGTGCTCTTAACCTTTGAGTCATCTCTCCAGCCTTGCTATTCATTTTTATCATAGGACTGTTCTTGATTTTGTAAACGCATTTAATAAATGATAATTTGGAAACTTCACAATAAGTACACAGTTATAGTAGGGACTTTTGTTGTAATTTTATGTATTATTTGTGCGTATGTGCTTGTGTGTGTGCCTATGTGTGTTTAAATGCGTGTGTTTAATTTTATTCTTATTCTATTAGATCTAAACTTGCATCTGTTATGGTCTTGTCTCTATATTATCAGAGTTCAACACATGCACCTCACTGTTCACCCATTATTCTCAGGATTGTTGTTTGTAGATGGACACTCTGGGGAGGCAATACTCTCTTCTAGCAACTTTTCTTTTTACATGAAATTCACAAGTATCTTTCGAATATACCCGACTGTTGAGAGTTTTGTGTTTATTCGCCTGCAAGTTTTAGTTTTATATTTCTCTAATTTTAGGAATTTTTTCACTATTTTTGATATATATATATATATATATATATATATATATATATATATATATTTCTAGTTTCCTTTTTCTTTCTTTGAACCCTTTCTTTTTCCTACCTAGTTCCTCAGTAGCTTCACTATTAGAGAAAATGATTCCTCCTCCACTAAAAACCAATAACCATTACCCATCATTATTTGATTCTCTAGCCATGGTGGAAAACTGGAGGGCTCATTCTGCTGCAGGTATCCATAGCTGGTATATCATCATGGTTTCAATAGCAGTGTTTCATGACACTCTTCCTCATTTTCAGCTTTTAGATTATTTCTTCCCTCTCCCCTGTGATGTTCCCAGAACCTTATGGTCAGGGTGATAAAAATGTCTTACTGAAGGCTACGTACTCATCAGTTACTCTTCTAGGCAGTTGCATGAATATGAGTCTTTGCATTCATGGTCACCTTCCATGAAAAAGAGCTTCTCTACCCCAGGTTGTAAGCTACATATAGATATAAATGTAAATATTTAGAAGGCAGTTTGACTACATGTCCATAAAGGGGAAAAAAGAGTATATTCCAGTTGGGCCCATATTTGTCTATCCATAGGGCTGTTGATCAAGTCAAGTGTATAATAAGGTACACAGTTGGAGAAGGCCTCAAATCCAATCATAAAGCAGTGGTTACCCCCCAAATAGTCATGCCACTATTGCACATGTGGGCATATACTGCCTAGTGAGTTGGTAGTATAGTTCATATGGTCTATTGCTGGGTGAGACCACTGATGCCTGTTCTCCCCCAACAGCCTACATTGAACCCTCTGGTACTCTGTGACTCTTCTAGATTTTCCTAAGGAAGCACCAACAATGTACATGTTGGTTTTCCATTAATTGCTGTTATTCTACCTCTATTTACTTTTAATTTGCTTTGAATTATAGCAAAAACCCACAAAAGGAAAACAAAAACTATAACTGTAGTACACTCAATAATTAAAGACACTGAGCTTGTAGACCATCTGTTTCAAGAGCCAGACAATTACTAATACCCCTGATCTGGCTTCTCTTAATTCCCCAAAGCAACTCCTATCCTAATTTTGATCTTTTACATTTCAGCTTGCTTCTTTACCTTAAATCTGTTTGGCACATTTCTTAGTTTGAATTCAGGAATTTAAAAAAAATTCTTCTTAGTTGCTTCTATCGTAAGTATGGTAGCTTAATTGTCTTCTTTCACGTTCAGGCTTACTTTCACCTTACTCTATGATTTTTTATATCTTTTAATTGAATTTTTATTCTTCATTTTTAAAGAGTCTTGTGTAGCATGGCCTGGCCTCAAACTTGCAGTGGAGCCAAGGCTAGACTTGAACTCTTCATCCTCCGGTCCACTTCCCTAGTACTAGAAGTATAGCTATGTACTAGCTTTGGTTTTTATCCAACAGAGCATATTTTTGGTGTTTAACTTGATGTTTTGGAAATGTATTTGATCATAATCTTAATCTTCTCTATTGAGACCTTTGCTGTAGTATCCTCTTCGTCAGTATTAATTTAATTTTAATTTTGTGTTTCTGCTATGGTCGATATTAGTTTCTATAAATGGTCTTTTGTTGCTAAATACTCAAGACTCTATCTGGATTTTCCCTTTTATAGAAAGATCAGTGTGTGAGAGAAGCAGACATAATACTCTGAACTTGTAAATGTTATTACTCAATGCAAGAGCTTCTTTGGACTTAGACTTTTAAAATCAAAAGTAATCAGATATTTAGAGATATTTATTAGGGAGTCATCTAATGGTAGCTCATAAGCTCCAGTTTCTTTGCCTTATATGTTGATTTTAAAATGCACTGCATTCTGGATTCCATGAGCTTTTGCTGAAACATGATATTTCTTGTCATTTGGTCCTACATAAGTCAAATTGTCATCACATTTCTGAATCTTTTGTTTATATAAATTTATGTGTATAAGTGTTCATGCATTGTGTGTGTGTGTGTGTGTGTGTGTGTGTGTGCATGTGTGTCAGAGTTAGATATTCAGTGTTGGCCTCTATGCCTCTTCTCTTTATTTTTTGATACAAAATCTCTTGTTGAACCAGTTGACTATATGGACTGCTAACAAGAACAAGGGATCTTCCAGTCTCTGTCTCTACCAGAATCCAAAGAGCTAGGGTAACAGGCATATGCTGCCCCATAAGCTTTTACATGGCTGCTGGCAACCTGAACTCAGGACCTCATGCTTGTGCAATTGGAATTCTACTGACTGAACACTTTCCCAACCTCCTAACTACACACATTAAAAGAGTCATATAATTGTACTTTAATTTTACCAAATACAGACAGGTTCTATTTCTGATAATTCAGTACAGAGAAGAAAGGTAAGGTTTTTCTAAGAAGGAAAAATAGGAAATTGTTTTGTTTTCATTTCAATAAAATAAAACTTAATATTTACCTTATGTGTCATAATTTACATTTCTATACTTTAATTTTTATATTTTAAGGTTTCTATTGAGATGCACATTGTACATAGTATTGTGCTATATAAAAGTATTTTATAGAATAAGTATTGTATGCTGAGAATATTCCACACTGTCCATTCTCTCATTTCTGTTCCTCCCCTCTCGGTTCTTCCTTTTATTCTTCTATAGTTTCACTTTTCTTTTCATGGAATATACATACACGACTTTTTTGATATTTATAAAATTCTGGTAATATAATGAGAAAAATATGTAATATTATTTTAGATATAACCTTAAATAGCTGAATTTGATTATTACCAGCTGAACCTTCTTTTGTACAAATGACATTTCTTTATTATTCTTTGGTAACAATTCAGTTATATTAATATACATTTTCTTTATCCAACCCTCTGCTTCTGGATACATAGGCTGGTTCTATAACTTACCTCCTAGGGAGGTGAGGTGCTGTAAATCGACTTCTTTTGTTTCCTCTTATTTGCTTACTGGAAAGATGGGCTGTGGGTTTGTTTACAGAATGCTGCTGGTGGTTGCTTATTAATTTAAAAGATAACCAAGTTACATGTTAGGTAACATGCTAACTTAACTAAGTTAAGCATCATGATCAAGACCCCTTTCTCTGAAGAGCTACAGCAGATAGAGCATCCTAAGTCATTAGGAAAGGGCAAATTTACAGCTCTTTCATTTCTTCCAACCTTTAATAGTACTATCTGGTGCAGTTTTTCTTTGATTCCTTTTTAGGAAACTTTAGTGTGGCGGGGATTTGAATGAAAAGTGTTCTTCATTGTCTCAGGCATTTGAATACCTGGTCCTCAGTTGGTAGGTTGCTTGGGAAGCTTTGAGAGGAGTAGCCTTGCTGGAGGAAGTACATCACTGGACACATGCTCTGAGAGCCTTAGTACCCTACTCCCAGGTGACTCTCTCTGCTTTGTGCTTGTGGGTGAGATGTGAATTCAAAGCATTCTGCTCTAGCTACCATGACTTCCTGCCAACACTGCCTTGCTAATGTGAAGTCTAACCCTCTGGAACATGAGCCAAAATAAACTCTTTAATCTACAAATTGCCTTGGTCTTAATGTTTTCAGCAGAGAAGTGGCAGGTCAACAATGAACATGAATGACACACTTTAGGGAAGGAGTTGCCAGACTGCAGCCAATGGAGAAAGTGTGGCTCGTTGCTGGAGTTTTGCAACATTTCAATAGAATGCAGTCATCCTTATTGTTAGACATTTTCGACGGCTGCTTTTCCATCATAACACTTGATTCTAGTCTCTAGACCATATATAGTTCAAGAAGACTGCAAGAAGTAGCATTTATCTTTTCCATAGAAAGATTTCTGACTCTTGCTTAGGACACTCTACTGCTTCACTGTTTAAATCATGTGGAAACGTAAAAAAATCATGGCATCTTGGGATCCACCTGAGTTATTAATTTCAGAAAATCAGCTGAAACTGACATTATCATTTTTTGACTCAGATAATCTAGAGGTAAACACTGGGGAATACTACTTGAACCCATCAATAAAATAAAAAGAATGGGTTAGATCATTCAAAGAGTTGGTTTTGGTATTTTTAATATTTTCTCTTCAATTAAAACCAAACCTCTTAATCTTTTGTCTTCCCATAATACAATGCTCTCACTAATATATATATATGTATATGTATATGTATATGTATATGCATATGCATATGCATATGTATATGTATATGTATATGTATATGTATATGTATATGTATAAATATATATACATATAAATATAAATACATATATATGTATATATATACAGATACATATACATATATGTATATATACATATATGTACATATATAGAAAATACAGTTACAGTGAAGTACAAAAGGGAAATTGAAACTAAAAGTAACTTGAGGTGTATCTCAAAAGGAAAAGGTTTGGAGCACTCAGTCTACTGTACCTCAGTCATGTACTCATGAGTACGTTTACTTGTTTCTTCTCATATAATTTTATATGTGTTAGAGTGATTTGTTTTTAAAGGAAAACTCTTATCCCTGATTAATTTTCTTGACGACATTATTCCAACAAAAACAACTGAAGCACTTCACCTGATGTCATCTTCTCACTAAAATCTACTTTCTTTAAGTCAACTAAATGTTGAATTTCTTTTGTTTATACCTTAAGAAAGGAAATTACAGCTTAATCCACATACAGAGCTCCTGGTGCTTAGTATCTAAGCATCAAATATCAGAATTATTATGACTTCATCATCATAAATGATTAGTTAATACTATGAATGTTATGTTTGGGGAGACTATAAAATTAACATTCTAAGATGTTTCTCAAACAATTTTGACTAAGAGAGTGCCATGAGCCTTTTTTTTTTTAATTACATTCTGTGAATCAGGAAAATGGCTTAATGGGTAAAGTTGCTTTCATAAAAATTTCTCATTAGCAAAGTTCAGACTCTTAGTACCCACATTCAAAGCTGGAAGCTGTAGCATCTATTTGGGATTCCAACCCTGCTACTGGGAGATGGATGCTGAGATGGGGGCTGTGGCAGGGGGTGAGGGGAGAGGATACCCAGTGTCTCAAAGGAAATCTAGCCTAGAGCACACAAAGCAGCAGAAACAGAAAGACAGACTGTGTTAGTCAGTGTTCTGTTGTGAAGAGACACCATGACCATGACAACTCTTAGAAAAGAAAGTACTTAATTGGGACTTGCTTACCATTCCAGAGGTTTAGTTCATTTTCCTTATGGCTACGTGCAGTCAGACATGGTGCTGGGGGGTAATAGAGTTCTATATTTAGATCTGCAGACAGCAGGAAGAAAGAGAGAGACACTGGGCCTGGTTTCCATTAACACACTTCCTCTAAAAAGGTCACACTTCCTTATCCTTTCAAATATATGAATTTCCTAAGCATTCAAATATATGAACCTATGGGAGAACATTCTTACTCAGAGCACCGCAGAGACCCTGACTCAAGCATGGTGGAAGGCAAAAAGCAACTCCACAAGTTGTCCTCTGATCTCCACAGACATGCTCTAGAATGTGGAGCTATGCTAACATACACAACATACATATTTATCACACACACATCATACACACATATCACACAAACATATCACACACATGCATTATAGACATACATACCACATACACAGATATAGACAGATGCACACAGAGAAACACAGACACACACACACACACATACACACACACAGAAACACACACAAAATTAGTTAAAGCTGATGATTGTTCTGAGTTAAGGAGATGCCTCAGGAACAGGGCAAGTATGCTTACTTCACATTCAACAGCCCTCCAGTGGACATCGTCAATAAGGCAAAGAAACCAAACCAAAACAAAATGCACATTTTGATAAAATACTCCTTTGTATGTCTTTTTTTTTCTTTTCCAAATTGAAAGTCAAATAATTCTCGAAACAAGGGAATTCTAGCCAGTCTTGTGGCCAGGCTAGATTTTACTGCCGGTGGAAATCATCTTAGGTCTTGCTTTTTTCCCTTTCGTGTTGAAGAATTACAGAAAAAAAAGTGGACTTTGCTCTTTAGAACTTTTGTTGCAGATGCTCTTTACTTCTTCTTCACATGGATTTTGCCTCTGGTAAGAGAGGAGAGGTATATGATTTATACTTGTTTAAACTCTTTGTCACTTTGGTGCTTAGCCACTTTGACTTAGGTATCTTGAACCCTTAGAGAGCTAGATCTGTTTGATGCAGTCCATCTTTTAACCTTTTCTTTATGAAGGATGTTTAGGCCTAACATCTCTGAGTCTGCCTTTTTTTAATTTCTTCCTATGATTACAACGAATCCATTGATATTCAAGATCTGTAAGAATGTGTAAGTTGTCTATATAATTTGATGTATAATAGATTTCCCACTATACATATACAGATGAAAATTTAACTATTTGTTGGATATTTTGGGGTACTTGCTATGCATTCAAACTAGGGAAAGGAGTGATTTCATGTAGCATTTCATTATTAGTACTAATTTTGTCTGTGTGTGTGGTATGTGTGTATTCATGCTTAGGTCGTTGCACATTTTTGTGGAAGCCTGAAGTTGACAACAGGTGTCTTTTTAATTTTTTTCTACATGATTTTTTTTTTATGGAGGCAGAATGTTTCATTGGATCTGGAGCTCATCAATTCCAGCAGTTTACCTGGCCTTCTTCTTCGAGAATCCACTGCTTCTGTCTTTTCAGTGCTGGGATTATAGACAGCTGCCATTCTGTTCCATCTTTTACACAGGTTTGGAGAATCTGAATTTCAGTATTTATGCTTGAACAGTAAATACTTCATTCTCTCTCCCAGTATCCATATGGTGTTTTAACAAGCACAAGAAAAGGGGTAGATAATATGAAAACATTCCCAGTATTATTTTATTTATTTGTCCAATAAAAAAACTACATATGTGCTTTTCATGATTCCAGGAAACCAAAGCAAACCAAACAGTAACAACAACAATAAAACCCAATCTCTCTTGACTGGTGAAGCATTGCAGAAGCCATACTGATTTAGATGAAAGCATGTCCCTAGGAAGGAACATGAGGACTGAGATTTAATTTTAGCAAAAGAGGACAGGGTTTGGAGATCTTAAGACTAAGATAGATGTCTTTTGATATTTCTTCTGAGATTAAGATTCTGTGAGTTTTCACACACTCAGAAATTCAACTTCTAAAATATCTTAGTCTAATCACTTCCCTCTATTTTTTTCCTCTCTACTTCATGTGCTAGAGGCTTAGATAACGCAGATACGTAGAACTGAAGGGGGAAAAAAACCCAGGGTGATATAGGTGCTTACTCCTAGGATATGAAATGCTAAAGAGTATGCACTTTTATCTCTCAGTGAAAATGACTTTAATAAATGAAAAGAGGTCACAACATTCTTGAATTTATCACAGTCAAGGACCCAGGGCAACTGGAAAGTCTGGTAAACAAAAGGGAGCAAAATCCTTCCAGGAAAGATGGGTCCTGAGAAGTGACCTCTTACGGGTCCAGCAGAAGAGAAAAAGGTGTCACCCACATGGAAGAAATGGCATCAAATCTTTAGGCACAATTGTAGTTAATGTCATCTTCTACTCTTTTGTGGGAATAGGGATCAGAAAGTGTGGTGAAAGTGGAGAATCCATGATGCCAGGGATTCAGACTCCAGAGAGCAGCATCAGAGTGCAGATCTAAATTATTGTGTATTACAGGAGCTTGTATATAACATTTTAGCCAATTACATCTTCAAGTGCAAATCGGAGTGTAACAGGCATTGTTTAGCAGAATCCGACTCACCTGTCCATAAGCAGATAGGGTAGGGCCCAATAGCCCCTGGAGAGAGAAGAAACCACTGCCCCGGCCTTGGGTCCTTTGTGTAGTCTCACCAGTATACTGGAAGCCATGTCAGATCATACACTGTGTACAGTGGATCAAGACTCTTTAAGGAGTTGCAGGATCCTGAGGCTCCTCTTTCTCTGTCCCACTTCTTCCTCTACCAGGTTTATCTCCACATCCCCCCCCTACTCTTCCACATAAGATGTCTGACATTAACCAACAATTACAAACACCCATGGTGGTGGGGGGGACACAAACCTTTTCAGGAGACAAAATTTTCTATGTATTTCAATAAGTAAGGACACTCTTTTAAAATATGCTTTACATTTGAGAATCAGTTGAATTGATAGGAAAATTGTAAAGAACACACAAAAGCAGCAACATTTATTTTCTGCTACGATGCATTAACATTCATAACTATGTTGTCACTACTACAGATACATTGACATATGACTATTAACTAAGGCTGGTATTCATTTGGATTCCTTTCCCTTTTCCTTAGTGTCTTTTTCTCTAGGTTCCTACTCAAGGCATCATACTGCATATGATCAATATGCTTTTGATACTATTCTAGCTTGTGATGGTTTTCCAGACATGCCATAAATTGGAGAAATTTCAAAGGCCAGGTATCCAGTAAAATGCCCACAGATTGGATTTCTTTAATATTCTTGCTGTGGGTAGACTGACTTTCAGGATGAAAATGAGAGGTAAGGTGTCATTTTTGTGTTCTGCTAAGATAGCATACTGTCAAGTATGATAGCACCCTGAGGAAGGTAGACCTGATGACTCTCCTGGGATTCTATACAGCTGAATAATATTTCCCCTACTCTTACATATTAAACTCTAACATAGTGGTTCTCAACCTACCTAAGGCTGTGACCCTTTAATACAGTTTCTTATGTTGTGGTGACCTCAACCATACAATTATTTTTGTTGCTACTTCATAACTATAATTTTGCTACTGTTTTGAATTGCAATAAAACTATCTGATGTAAATGACCACAGGGATTGCAATCCACAGGTTGAGAACAATGGCTTTAGGATAGCCATTAAATCAGTCCTCAGCAGAAGAGTGTGGAGTTAAGCTTCCCTTCCTGGAAAAGGAATATTTAAACATCCTTTCCTTCGTGCTTTTCCATATGCTTTCTATTATAGTGTAGCTAAGATGGGCTAATGTCTTTTGTTTCTATTTTCTTAAAACAAGAGATTTTTGAGCAGATTTTTCAAAGGGATTCTGTCAAAAGAATATTGTCTGGAGAAAATGAATGAAGGAGACTGGATGGAGCAAAGAGACAAATATGAGATGAGGACATGGTCTCTACTGGAGAAAAACATCAGATTTAATAGGTTTCTGCCCTGAGTAGGGATTGTACCACAGAGTTAGCTTGGCCCTAAGAAGCTGGGCTTGTACAGTATTTTTGTATTACCACCATTATTGGCAGACAGAAGTACTCTGGGCTGAGAGTAATCTTCCAGTTGAAATTGTTCATTGTCAAATCTCTCAAGGAAAGGCACCCATGAAATTTTATCAGCTAATACTCGCAAGAGCTTGGAAATAAATGTACTGAATTAGTGAAGTGGTTCGTGGCAGAGAAACAAGTCCATTTGCTACAGATGATGATTTCTTCTTCCTCACTATTAAATTTAAACAATGGCAGGATGGTAAGACAGCCTGTAACATCAAGCCTGTCATCATAATACATACTTGAGTCACATCCTTGAAATTTGTAGACCTTAGGACCTTGATTATAATAATTTCTAGGGTAGTCATATGCAATTGTGATTGTCTTCTTTATATTTTCCAAGAGTCATAAATTATTTTGAGAATTTCCATGATTTATTTTCATAATCACTTCAGGTATGTAAGTGTAACACATCTGTTATTGAACAATAATGATAGACATGTGAAGTATGTGGGTATTTAAATTATAGACTGCATCCATTTGAATAAAAAACTGGGAAAAGATTTATCTTTATCTTAGTCTACAGCCCTTTTGTTCATTACTGTAAGCCTTCACTGGATTCTAGAAAGCTAATTAGGACATTGCCCAAACCATAGAACAACCTTAAGCATTGGAGGGTATGTGTGACTCAGCCTAAGCCAAATAAAGGTACTCATCAAAACTGCAGACTCAGGAAGAGAATAATATAGAATGGAGGCAATATAAGTGATATTTAATCTCAAGAGATAGGAATTAGATGTTTCTGAACAGCTGCCATGTGAACTGTGCCTTCTGGTCCATAGCATCACGGATGTGGGATGGCAGGCATAGCTGCTATAACAACCTGAGGTGTGGTTCATTATTCCTTTTGGATACCTTGCTTCTGTCTAGTCTACTTTCCTAGTATTCCTTGAAATCTTAAATCCTATCCAAAGAATTGTTACAATTCCTCCATCACCAAATCAGGGAGAAAGGATTTTACTGCCTGTAACTAAGAACAGTAATCCAGACAACAAAAAGGATCAGTTTAAACCACTGCCAAGATTATTCCTCAAATAAAATCTCATTAAGGTAGGCATACTCTGTTACATTTTAAGTTCCACTTCTAAACTTTAGGAAGAAAATGACTATTCTTATTACTTACCTAGGGAGGTCAGGTTGAGGAAGGGGAACTGAAGAAAATGAGAACAAGATAAGGCCAGAATGGACACATTTTAAGATGAAAGGGTGTAGGGAAATTTCTACTTAAATTCAAGCCATGTGATCTAAAGTGTGTATCAAGAAAATTCATTGAGAGTGAAGAGGACAGAAAATAACACCATATAACACTCTATTAACATTTATTAAGCACCAGAATGAGCTATCCCACAGAGGTATAGTGAGTGGTACTGCTTTTCGGGTTCTTCATTTTGTTGTTGAGATGTTCTCATTATGATAAAAAGGGTGTTAGATCAATCAGTGGGAGGAACAAACATCAATCCCAGTATCCTAAGCCTGGGCACAAAATCTGGTGGTGCCTCCTTGCACCTTATGCTATTTATCTTGTATTTACTTTTTATAGGATATAGAATTTTTCACTCATGGCTACGTATTTACCTGGATTCAGCTTCCATCAGGATTCAGATGTCTGAATCACGTGGCTATGGTGATAGAAAACTAAGGTAATCTGAAAGGGGTCCTTGGTTTGGTTCCTGAGTGACATTATCTTGGAATCATTTTGAGTAGGGTCTAACATGTGACAAAAGTAGCAGTCAGCAGAGGAAGTGAATGTGTGAGCAGCACAAAACCTGGGGAAATTGAGATAACCTTAGTTTAATTGGTAGAGGAACTTAAAGGCATTCAACGGAACAGATCAATGTTCTCCTCCTCCAGGTGTAACTGACCCAACATAGACCTAGCTTAAGTGTGTGCCATCTTTCTTGTTTGGTTGTGAAATATTTTTAATTTCCCCTTTTCTTTTTTAAGACCTACCCACTTCTTTTTCGGTGTAGTATAAAGTATGCTTTGATAGAAATCCTGAATTTGACTTAAGAACCCTTGAGCCATCCATCTTGTGGATAATACTTAGATTGTTGCATTTAGAGAGGAAGTAGGAAGGAAAGCAGATTTCTTGATTGATATCAGAAGACCTCCTTCTTTCCAAGTTCTTTGAGTGAGACTCATTCAAAACCTCAAGTACTGACGGTGGTGATGTGCCAATGTGCTCAGAAATAACTACCTACACAGCCTATCTTTAGCCTTAGGAGTGAAAGCTTGTGAAATTTATCTTTCTTCTAATTTTAAACTTAAATCTGAAGAGTCATTTTTCCTTGTAAATATGTAAGTGATTATTCTTAGTCATTTTGACTACCTTGGCTGTAATTCAGTTCTGTCTAACATAATTTTAAAATAAATGCTCATTTACTTATTTATTGTGAAAAAGAATCCACATTTAAAGTCAAATTTAAAGAAAAGAATGGATTCCTGAAGAATGTGTGTGATCCAATCGATGGATAGCCTGACATTTTAATATACATATGATCAAAAGTATCAACTTAGCGAAACTTGGCATTGAAATTGTTTATCCAATGGTTGCCATTAAAGCTAGCCAATTCACACTCAGGATCAATTTTGGAAGTCTTATTAAAATAGACGAAACTGTCTCAGAGATGTACTGCCCTGAGTTTGGGGGATTTGGCAAGTGAATGATAAACAAGTCCTGGGTCCTACTAGTAGCTCCATGTAGAAAGCCTACAATGTACATCTTTTCCTGTTTGGAAGCTTTTGTTTTTATTTTGAAACACTGAAATGTGTTATACCTTAATAATTGTGTATATTCTTCCACAGTCTATGAGAAAAATGTTCCTTAGATTCTTTCTCTTAATATACATTTCTGAAACAAAAGTGAAATTGTACAATATTTTTAAAAATGCTTAGCAGTTACAATTATATTTTAAATATTTTCGAAAGCATCTTTTGAAAGCATCTTTCTTGAAGGTATCGGGCCTCTTTGTTTCTCCCACTCCCCACCCCACAGTCTATCTCTCCTGTCTCCTTTTAAAGAACCAAACATTTGAAAATACATCACCGTAATTTACAATAGAAATGCAAGTGCATATGAAAAAGACACATAAAATTTAAACATGAACATCAGAATGGCGTGAGAATAAAACTCTAGGTTACAAGTTTTCTACTAGGGGTGGAAAGATTCTGTTGTAAAGCCTTAGATTTCATGATGCTCCATCAGGATTCTGATGTATGAACCATGGTGACTAAGGTAACAGAGAACTAAGGTAATCTGCAAGGGGCCCTTGGCTTAGCTCCAGAGAAGAGGTATAATCTTGAAATAATTTTAAGCAGGATCTAATATAATGCAGAGTACTTGACACTCAACCTTAGGAAAAAAATGTCAAGACCTTCTATAATTCACCGACTTTTATACTACTGATAACATTAGGCCAAACTCACAAAAAACCCTCAAAATATTCTGATTCTAAATATTTTTCTATAACTAGCCTTACTCAACCACAGATAATATTATAAATTTCAGAGTCTATAAAAATTTTTTTATGCTAAGATT
>NW_021604592.1:3874893-3882675 GCF_004785775.1 Grammomys surdaster
GTGGGGAAGGGGATGACACTGGAGTGTGGGTGTTCAGGGGGAATACAGATATTTTTCAGAACAGGGTATCGGCTGGGTGAGGGTTCAGGGGATAGGTCACTATGATTCTGCCTATGATTCACTTGTCCTTATCTAAGTTGATATTATCTGCCAAGGCTACCTATTTACAAGGTCTAGGACTACTCAGGCTGGTAAATTGTCACAAAAAACTGCCTGTTTACAATAGCTTATAGCCATCTGTTTCAGTGTTTATCCACAGAGACCCAAGATTTGGTGTTAGTATACATGTATGACAGGCCTATTGCTGATTTTAGGCCTATGGCTGATTTTAGGCCTTCAGTGTGTAAGCAGGGATGCCCCTGACATCTCCTCCCTTCTCTAAGTATAGACGGGCTATGGCGAATCTGATCTTGCGAAGGCAGGGATAGAGGCCTGACCTCCAGTAATTGAAGGGGACCTTGTAATGGCTCTGGTCCCCCTGTTGTTGTCCAGTGAGGCATGAGGGCCATACCCATCCCGATGTCTTTTTCCTGGAGAGGGAATACTTTTGACATCAACTCCTATTATGAAAAGATTTTTAAGATTATCAACCTAAACATTATTCTCATACCCAATTAATTTTTTTAATTAAAAATTAAATTTCTTCATCTATTTTAGTCTAATTAAGAAACTGAGAGCTTGTAAGGAAGATAGATGAGATTGTTTTTAATTGGCCTACCACATCTTTTTTCTTTCTTTTATTTCCAAATGATCATCAAATTGAAGGAATCAGGAGAAAGTAAAGGGGTGTCTTGCTTGGTGATGTTTTTAGGTGCCCTCCATATAAGAGGTAGTTGAAATGCAGGCTATTTCCTGTTCTTTAGAACACAAGGGTCTTTTCTGCTTTTACTACCCCCTAGGAAGGAAGACAGAGTCAGCTTTCCTCTAAACATGTGTCTATGAAACATCTCAGCCCCTACTGGGGCTTCTCAAAAGCGACAATGGTCAGAGATACTTACTGTGAGCATCGTGGAAGAGCATATGCTGATCATACTGCTATCTGTCTTTGCCTTCCCAGTAGAGTACAGTAGATTGATAGTATGATAAGTCATAATATTACATAATATTTATTTAATTCTAAATTTTAGAATTCAGAGTTGTTACCCATCTCATTGTAATTTAATTTCTGTGCACAGAAAACTATTACAAAGGCACACTTTAAAATAAAGGTGCAATTTGACAATGTGACAAAGCTCTCATTGATACCACATCACATAGTAGAAAGAGGAATAATTCTGAGGGGCAAAAGCCTGTGGTAGATTTGACATTTATGCATAAGCAGCAATGGTGGTAGGCTTGAGAGGCAGTGTCTTTAAAAAGGGCACAATGAATAGAAAAGTGAGGAGCAAATGTAAGGAGGGTGTTTCAGGCTTGGAGACAGCCTATGCAAATATCCTGTGCAAGGGTATTGACATTCAGGAAATGGTGAGGAGATGCATAAACCTCATGCAAACAGTGAAGTTTACATTGTAGATTAGTGGGAGTTAAGACTTGGCAGGTGTTTCAGAGACTGATGGACTCTCTTGACTTCCAGGAGGAGTCTAAAGATACAATGGGAGTTTCTGAACCTATGCACCCCACTTAGTAGGAATGTGGGTAAAGGGGAAAGATTTTTATCTAGCAAATAAAATCTGAGTGAGTCTAATTATGAATAGACTCTATGATAAGTGTTATTAGGAGTTTGCCATTGTTGCCAGTCCCCAAAGTATTACAAGTCATTCACCAAGACCATGGGGGCACTGTATAAAGGGCAGAGTTACTTTCAAGTTGCTAATGCTTTGACATATACATAGTGACTGATTTTGCAGGTGCCAGCCTTCAGTGCTCACACGGTTTTTCCTACTTTCACTGATGCTACCAATGGGCTTCTAAACATTTGTGCTGGAAACCTAGAAACATACCTTTCTCAATCCCAGTAAGCACAACACACTCACTGCGAAAGCATAGTGAGCCTAACATACAATCTAGTGTTGAAAACTGAACAACAGAAATACATGAGCCCTTTAGTGCCAAGCTAATGGAAGAGTTTTCTTGTTCTTGGCTGCATTCTCTTTATTGTTTTTCTGTAGCTTCTCCCATTTTATCTTTTCTTTTTTTTTTTTCTAGATTGAAACCCTTTGGCCCTTACAAAAGCACCCCTTCATTTGCTATCCATTTTCATTGATTTTAGAGCGAGAAATAATCATCAATATGGATTTAACACTCTTAGGTCTGTTTCCAGCTGGGTTTCTCGGGTGATCTTGATTTGTCCTTCCAGCTTGAAATGAGATAATGGGTGGAAGATTTCCTTGGGAACTTGTGGGTGTCACAGATATATAGGACAAGCACCATTTCTGTTTCTATTTTTTTTTTCAGACTTCCTCATCCTTCAGCTGTTTTTAACACTCCAACCTCATGTATGTCATGGATAAGTTTTCCATTGCACTTTTTTTCAAAGGGGAATAGTGAGAACACTAAAAATACTCCCTAGTTTCTGGAATAGTATCCCTGTGTGTGATGGTGGGAGTGAGGGGGTTCTTTTAGCTCATTCCCTATTTATATACTTGTAAAGAGAACAGTCCTTCCTTCTAGCTATCTGAGATTTTGGAACATGCAAAGACCCTTCTGGATATAGACACAAATAACAAAGTATAATCCAAGTTTACCTGGCTCTTGCTCAATCCACTCTGAAAGAATCCCAAATTCTTACAACCTAACTCCTTACAAGCTTACAAACCACTCCTAGGAGACCTTGGCCACATTGTTAAGATTCATTCTACTCAGAATCCCTTCAGGTGAGACTCTGATCAGCAGACATTACCAAGTTTACCATTTTCCATCCCTCCTTCAGCTGCAGTTGAGCCAACGTAGCCTGGGAGATATCCACAATGCATGGAACATGTCCATCTTCAAGTAGGGCAGCATGTTTGTTCTTTCCTATGCAATATCAGGGATATTGCTGAGAAAAGTTGAATGGACATTTTAGGAGTAGTCTTTTAGGCTTTTCATGCTCTCGATATCAAATATGGATTCAACATGGAAAATATGTCAGAGTGACACACTCAAGAGAAAAAGAATATCCATTTCTTTCCAGGCACTAAAATTTGCTTTTAAAACCAGTCACGAGTTTACCCATATCCATGTCTCCATTGGAAAGTTTGCTTTCAGGAGTAGTATCAGTTTTCTAAAAAAAGAGCCAGAAGTTCAGTTCACCAAATATGTCTACCATGTATAGAAGTTGGAAAGCTGTGTGCTCTACCTTGTCAATAGAACACAGAAAGATATATGACTGTGTTTAGCAGAAATACACTGAGAGTGTCTGGGATAGATTAAGGTTGGGAAATAAGTACCCAGAATTAGTTATTAATGAGATATTTGGTTGCTAGAGAGTCAGTGGAAAGAAAGAGATGAAGAGAAAATATGTCATGGTGAGGTAAGATCAGACCCTATAAAGGCAAAGATCTGATACTTGTTAGAGGAAGTTTAAAGCCATGCATATTGAACAATGATGTATTCTGGGTGATTTCAAAATGTATTTCTCTGTAGATCCTATATTCTTACCCAACTGGCGAGAATTTGGGATTGTTACAAGAACAGAACAATAAGGTATAGAAAATATAGGTTGACATCACTCCTGTATTGTTAAGATGAATTCTTAGCTTTCTGTGTTATATAGGGCAATAAATAAACAAATTAAAAGAAGTAGTTACAAATTAATATAGGAAATGTTCCAGAATGCTTGCTCTAAGTTACAGTAAAATTGAATCAAGAATCAAGGCATTGACTGTTGTTTTTACCCACTGAAATCATTGATACTTAGGGGTATCACGGATGAGACTAGAGTGGGTAAATGGTATTCTGAGGAACAATACAATATCTCAGTCAATGAAATAAAGAAAAGTTAATTTTCTACTAGACTTATAAAGGAATAAAGGGCCAGTATTTGGAGAAAGGCGTGTGTGTGTGTGTGTGTGTGTGTGTGTGTGTGTGTGTGTGTGTGTAAATCACAGCATAAAAGTTCAGAAGCAGAAGAACAGGACATTTTCCTTCTTAAACTCAAGTTAAGAAGGGGAATTAATGGCTTAGTAGGTGAGCATTAAATGCACAGACAATAAATTCCTCACAGGAAGGGGGATTTATATGAATTTATGAAGCAATCAACAATTGTGAGAATGACTGTGTGTAATATATAGAACATCCATGTTTAATATTGCAGTGGTGGCTAAAGCTAAGCAGAGTTTGTGTAATCATGAGAAAAATCAAAACCAACCTGGGGACTATGGATAGGACAGGAAAGGAATGGGTCAGGATACAGGGAAGACTGGTGAAAATGTATTGATGCAGCCATCTGTGGACATGAAAGGGAATGAAGTTTGTGTTCAAGTTTGCATTCCACTATAAGGACTGTGCCAATGCAAAGTCTCCTTACCCCAGAGGCTTTACTGCATTTCCTGCCTCAGGAAGGCTCTGGGCTCCAGAACTGCAGCTTCAGTGCTTTTTTCAATGCAGGGTTGCTCATCATCAGTGACGTAAAGTGAATGCAGACTAAACCATAGATGACAGCTTCGCAGACCCAGAACCATGATTTCTTATCAAATACTGTGCCAATAAAGGAGATGACTATCGTCAGGAAGTAGGATGTGAAGAAGATGAAGAAGGTAGCAAGAGACTTCAGAACAGTGAACTGAGCTTTGAGGCTGGAGTTGCTGCTGCTGTAGTGTTTCATCTGCCCCCAGTGCCTGACCAGTGAGACTGTGAGTAAGATGATAGAAGCCAAGAATACAAGGAAAGGAACACCAAAGCCAATCATTTTGAAAGGATTAGACAAATATCGTTCAAACATTTGCAGTCTTAGAATCAAAGAATTGTTTCTGGGTAAATGACCTAGGGTGTCTAATTCCATCTGGATATGAAATTTAATAACAGAAGGGATGATTGACAAACAAGAAGCTATCAGAGCACCCAATATAAACCAGAGAACCAGTTTTAAAATTTTCATCCTCAGCCAGAGGAAGATGGGGTGAGTGAAAGAAGAGACCTTGACACAGTAGAGGACAGCAAGCAAACTGGTTAGCCAGAATGTCAAAATGTTCATGAACTCCCAGACGACTGATACCTTCCAAAGTAAGATGACAGGCCTAGAAAAGGTACCAAAGTTGTACAGCATGGATGTCCACTGTAGACAGAAATGTGAAATGCCCAGGCTGATGAGAATCATTTCCACTGGCGACAGTCTTTGAAAGTGTATCCACTCTCTGAACAGCACGGCGACTGTTGTGCAACTTTGCACAATTAGTACTAAGGACTCAAGCACATACATGGTGATGGAAAAGATGATGACTTGGGTTGGCACCATGCTTCTATTCTGAAGTCTCTCCTGGCCAAAGACTCAGCAGCTCTATAGCACTTTCCAAATATGAAACAGGTATGTGTTCTTACCACTCTTGGTATAAGAGAGCACCTCTTTACAGATGCAAATCTTCCTTACTCATGTCTATGTCATTTGACGTAGACATTTCCCTATCTACAGGATTTGTCTATGCTTTGCTTGTTGGGTTAAATCTTGTTTGGGTATTGATTTTTGATCCTAAGATCATTTGATTATTTTCATAAAAAAGAAATCCATTATTTATGCATGTTGATTTTTCTTCTTTGCCTCAAGGTGCTCTTTGGGTATCTCTCCATCTTTTTTAAATAATGTCCCTAAAAATATACAAATTTAAAATTTGAGCACTAGAAAAGATGAATCCTTTACTGTGCCTTAGTATCCTGGGCAATGTTTCCATTCTTTCAAATGACATACTAATGCCAGCCTCGGAATCCCTTTTTCGGGCACTTCAACAGCTGGGGATGTTAGCACTGTACCTGAAATGTCTTTGCTTGAAAATTCCACTCATCATTCCTAAAGCTCAGGCCTTCCAGCCCCATCTGTTGAAGCTCAATCTTAAAAGTGTGTGCTGAATCTTCCAACTCAGAGATGACAAATTGCAGCAAAACCACCACACAGTCTTTCTTGACCTCCCAGTGGAGATGAAGTATTTTTGCTTCTTTACTACTCTTTTGCTAATTCCAATACTTTTACTACATTCTTTCTTATGTTTTGGAAATTGTTCTTGTTTCATTAATACTGCTTCTGTTTCTCCTTCCATGGCTAGGTTCTTATATTCACTCTTCCCAGATGAATTAGAAGAGACCCTCTCACCAATAGTAAAGCATGCCACTTCTAAAACTGTAAAGCCTTCTTCACAAATATACAAGAAGGCTAGAGAAGAAATACATTTTCTCTTGACATGGGGCACTATTTAAGTAAGCAACTATTTAATTAGTGGTTTCAAAAGTGACAGACAGATCCTAGTAATTGATAGATAGTGAGAGAAACAAAGTGAAAGCTGTTAACACTATGAATTCCAAGCCTGGATGAACATTTAATTATTCAAAATCTGGGAAAGCATGAGTAAGCTATCATTAAATGTGCAATTATTAAGCATAAACTTTCAATACCCACTAAACTCAGTGGTGCAAAGAAGAATAGTATATAACTTTAAAAATTCTACCTACACATAGGATTACAATTAGAAACCATCTGCTTTGGGGTTTTAGTAAAAATGCAAAAGAGTGGGAAATTAAACAATTAAATAATAGCTTGTAATTAAAGGATGGATTGATTGAAGTGTGGGTTCTGCACACAACGGGACCGGGAGATAAAGTGTTAAATGTCTTTAGAGAGATATGGCAGCAATGGCATTTGCTTTGTATCCTGGTCAGGGAAACATGCCCCTTCCTACATATAGTGACATTACAAACATTGTGATGTTTCAAGCCTCCGTCTCAGGAACTGTTCAATTACAATATCATGTCGCATTCCTTAGGACATAGCTACAAGAGATTTACTAGAAATGAATGTCCCAGGTGCTGTTTGTATGTAGCCTAGAGCTGAAGGAATACCTGAGGCTGTCCTCCCTCACAGGACATTCTTCCTGTGGTCATGGAAATTAAATTGTCCTCAGTGTTCCCTTTGGGAAGAATTTGACTGAGGTACACAAAGAGAGTTAGGGTTAGAACTTCAACGACCAGTTCTTCTGTGGTATGGCCACAACTCTTCACTCAGCACTGTAGTGGGGTCTGCCCTCTGCCACCCTCCTTTAGCACCCCTTCTATATCCCTTTTCCATATCCCTGAAAACTATTGCCTATTACCCAGTGGTGACAAGTTGACAGAGCCCAGCTTTCTGCAGAGGTCTTTTCATCCATGTGGCATCCTCAATTATTAAAGAAAAAATACCTCGCCCTCAAAGCCCAAAACTCCACAAAACAGAACAAAACAAACAAAACTATCAGGGTCCAGCCTCAACACAGGATTGGAGTTCGCAACTGGAAGCAGGGCTATCTGGAAGGCACATAATAAATATATACAGACTACTTTTTAGGTGGGAGCTGACAGACAAGTTTTCCAGGCTTAAAGTTTCTCTCTTTTCTCTCTCACTCTCTGCTTTCCTTCTCTCGTGCTCATTTGCTCGAAGCTTGAGGCTGGACACACTCTGCATTCTCCTGTGTACTCTGCTTTTCTTTTGTGTGTTTTTCTTCTCCTGAACTCCTATACTCCCACACACTGCTGTGTGTTCCCTTTTCACTCTCACACACACTCTTCACATACATCTCACACACATCTCATATATACCACACACACTCTCCTTTCACTCACACACACATTCCATACACTTCACATTCTCTCTTCACTCACTCTTCACATTCTCTCTTCACTCAC
>NW_021604592.1:3882685-3910949 GCF_004785775.1 Grammomys surdaster
TTCACTCACTCTTCACATTCTCTCTTCACTCACTCTTCACATTCTCTTCTCATGCTCTCTCACCTTCTTCTTGCCCCAGTCTTTTATTGATACTCCAAAAGCAGATAGAAAAAGAGACATTGTATAATCACTGTCAAATCAAGTTTAAAAGAATAACCACAGTCCACAAAGAATTAAGAATTGCAATTGTTCCCCCAAAGTTTCAAGATCCCCTATTCCCAGGCCTGTCGTCAAAATAATAATAATTGCAAACTTATCATTATTTAAACTTTAACTTTTGACTTATTATACTTCAGACCTCAGAGCTCTAAGATCAGCTATTTACATTTTCCTGTGAAGCTCTAATAATAAATGACATGGGCAAAGCTGCCAGGCAGTGGCCAGAAAGAACCAAATTAACCCTTAACTCAGTAGTTCCACTAGCTTTCTGCTTCTGTGCATTGCACACAATGACTCTCCTTAGAGTCTCAATGTTTTGACTTAGTTTTACTAGTATAAGATTTTATGTATTCTATACCTCCTTACCTAGGGACCACTCTTAAATGTTGTACAAAACTTCTTTCATATCTTCAATAGATGTTTTTCTTTCTTGGGGTCCCAGTGTTGGCTCTATTTCATTTTCTAATAATTTCTTTAAACTTTTTTTTGCAAGTCAAGCATTAATCTGGGACTACCATTGTGCAGTTATTGCATTGTTTCCAAGATGAGAACACACAGCATGCACCTGGGCCATTAGGACTGTGCTGTGCCCATTACATCATGGGACATCTAGTTTCTCAGGATCCACCAGAGCAGAAGCAGAAAAAAGTAAGAAAGTCAGATATAATAGAATAATTATGTACACCAAGGTCAACTGAAAAGCAGTCATGCATAAATGACATCTATACAACCGTTGTCAAGGGCTAAGGTTAGGAGAAATGGGAACAACTGTTTTTTACAAAGAGGTACTGAGGGCTACCGAGATGTCTCCATCTTGGCCTACTGTAGGCAGTCCCTTATTTCAGATGGTGGGTTCCCTGGAGGGATGTATATCCTACTTCTCAGGGTCCCAGACACCATCCTCTTTACAAGGAGCTATCATGGGTTTCTGAGATGTGTCCGTCCCGGCCTACTGCAGGCAGTTCCTGTCATTGTATGCTATCCCCAGCACAAAACATTCTGCTGCCTTTATTTATTTATTCATTCACTTGTGTGTGCGTGTGTGTGTCTATGTCTGTGTCTGTGTGTATAACATGCATGCTACAACCTAGTTGTAGAGAGGTCAGAGGACAACTTGTGGGAATCAGGATTCTCTCTTTTTACTATAGGATCTTGGGAATTTAGTTAGTCAACTTGGTGGCTATTGCTTCTGGCCATTGAGCTTTTTAGCCTTCCGAAGTTTATGGATTGGAGTGTAGGATCTGCAGGCTGCCTGCTCCTTCCAGTACTCTTTCTCCTTAGATAGAGCAAAGGTCCACTAGCTTGTTTCCTAGATGTTTCTATTCTTTCCTCAGGGACACTATAATATTCACCCTTAAAGGTGTATCTGTCACTCCTGGTTCCCAAAGGAATAACCTAGTCTCATCTAAAACTACCTAACTGCTCCTACTTGTAAGTTTGGTAAGAAAAATTTGCTCAGCTATGGATTTTACTATTGTTAAACTAGACATATGCAGTCCTCAGCACTAATCTCTTTATTAATGAAAATAGATTTTATTCATATGATATATTCTGATTATAGTTTTACCTCCTTCAACTCCTCCTAGATCTTCCACACCTCCCACCAACCAAATCCACATCTTTTCTTACTTTCTTACCCTCTCTTTCATTAAAAGTAATCCTTTTTTGATATATATGTGCTTGTGTGCATATTTACTTTGTAAAGTATGGAAAATGTAAAAATTAAGGAGAACATTCAATTAACAGAAGGCAAACAGTAATAACCAATAACCTCACAAAAGTATGCTTTTTTAACATTCTCATCTCAGAAACAAAACACTGTTTTGGTAATATTAACTTGAATTAGAAACTATAGGATAGCAGAAAGCTATACACCCTTCTGAAAGGAATGTAAATTAATGTGCTACATTGAAGGGAAATTTTTTTCTATTAATAAGAGATTACTTCTTGGGTGTATGTTATAGAGAAACTCTCATGTGTTTGTGACAAAGGAGATGTTTACAAGTCTCTTTCAGTAATTCTCATAATACCTATGGATGAGAAACTGCGTAAACGGCCAGAAGCTGAGTAAGAGATAAAGTCTGGCACATTTATATGACGCCATAAAACCACACAGACTTTTATTTGCCTTCCTCCAAACTGGTTTACACACTTGATTCTTGGCGGCAGAACCTCTTACTGAAGAGGCTTTAAATTCCAGACTTAGTTTAATATCTCCTTTGCATATTGAGTCTGGGCATGAAAATCAGTTCTGGGCATAGGGTCCAGAGAGAAGCCCGTTGAGATGTTCTATGGGAATATTCCTCTTTGACAATAACACACAGGCCCTTCCTTTCATCCTGCGTTATTCAAAATTGCATGTGATGCTGAGGAGAGCTACAGCCCTAAAGGGAAATCAGAGGAAGCAGACATACACACATGCAAGGACACAAAAGCTCATATTGTCGCAAGATGTTTAATAACTTTGGCTTGAACTAACTCTGAAATACTATTTTGTGTGTAGAGTGTATCCCTGTAGTTTAGGCCACTGAGAAGCTTGAGACTGTGGGCTAATGTCAAGCAGAGAAATAGAGGGTAAGAGAGAAATATAGTATTTTGGTTGCTGAGTCAAGAGACCCACAAACACTCATTTTATGTAGCACTTAAGGAAACTTCAAAGCACTATAAAACAGACCTGATTGTGAGCCACACCAGTGAATACCATGACTCTCCAATAGACTAACTGTAAACAGATATGAATAAGATGATAATCCTATATTATTCTAACAAGAAATTAGCACAAATGCTATAATATGAGTACCCAAATTGTTAGTTACTTTTTGTGGAGAATACAGATGAAAGAAACACTGTTCATAAATCCATATATGTCATATGTGACACTGTGGTGAGTGTGGTTCCCAAGAGTTTCAGTGATATGACTGTGCATTACCAATGAGTGTTTAGGAGAGTGGAACCAAAAACCATGATCCTGCCCCAAGCTGACATAGCAAGATACCAGTTAGCCCATGCTGTTGTGATAAGACACAGCCCTTCAAAATGTCCACATCCTAATGCCCAGATATGTGAATGCATTATGTGTTGTGGTGAAATAGACTTTTGCAGACATGAACTTCGAGATAATTGATTTGCCATTTGGTGGTTTGTTATGGTAGAGGCAGGAAAAAAATGTAAGAATCTGGCAAACTGCACAATTACTTAGCTTTTAATTTGTAGATATTTCTATTTAGTAACCTTCGATACCAGCTGCACTAGCAATCAGAATTCATCTTTTTCATGTGGACTTCCAAAAAGTTTGCCACTGAAAAGAATATTTAGTAGTTACTGAAAGGTAAGGAGGCCCAGGTACAGCATCATGGTACAGCTTCCTTGCCCTTCCTAATTCTGCTTTTTCACTTGCATGGTCCAGAAAGAGTCAAGTTTTATTTGCTCTCTATCTCAACCTTCAAATAAAAATCTACAGCACTAATTTGTTTAGTCTCCAACATATTCAGTGGATCCATTCCCGTAACTCTGGGAGCATGTACACAGTCAACTGGAAAACTGAAAATTATAGAAAATACAAGAACTAGAATTTAATACTCACATCACACCTTTCAGCAGACCTTGATAAAGTTCAGACTAAAAGGAGTTAAGGATTTCTTCTACTTTCAATATTGAAAAATCCACATTTGGGTTACACACTTCACATTGGCAGAAACTAATTTTATAAAATGAAAATACCAGAAATTCAATTTTCAAATTTCTTCTTCAGAAGACTGTATTCTAGGTTTAATCAGAGAATTCGTATAAGCAATTTAGTTGCAAGAAAAGAAAGACAGTATTCTCTTCTCCTATCCCAGTTGTAGCAATGCAAACAAAAATGGTTTGGCAAGCCATACCCTAAATAACAAGTGAGAAAATGTCTCCAGAAGATCAACTGTGCTGGTTGTAATTCTCGTCACTTATTGACTTGGCAAATATATATCATGATTCTAAGTCACGCCCCTCATAATGGAGGCCAGGGGAGAAAGAACTCTGTGCACACAAAGTAAGAGATGTCTACTTTAGATATCATTTTAGATCAGTGAGTGCGTAGTTGAATACAAATATCAAGAGTTCAAGGATAACATCTGGGTTTCTGTATAAAGCTAAGATGGTTAATCACTTATGGATGTTTCCTAAAATATGGAATTTTGTGATATCACCTAAAGAATGAGTGTTCACATAAGCCCTGAGGACTAAGCACAGGGATACTCTAAACTTTACCAGTCATGTTGAGGAGGAACTGGCAATAGAGTCCAGAAAAAGAAATAGCAGCAAGGCCAAAATGAAGAAAGTTTCAGAGAAGTCACAGTTATCAGCTGTATCCATGGTAACAGGTAGGTGCATCCAAGTAGTCACTGAAAATTAACTGTTACATTTTAGCAACATGGAGTTTATTGGAAAGCATGCATTACAGGCTGAAAGTTCACCTTAAAATTTGTATATTGGAGTGCTACTCACTCACTTCATCCAGAATGCACCCGAACATATTTGTAGATAGGCTATTTGGAAATAACATTAAGTTAAAATGAATCAATTAGATTAAGCCCTGACTCATTGGCTAATGTCCTCAGAAAAAGAGAAAATCTAGACACAGATGGACACCTATAGAGAGACAAGATCCCAGAAAACGGATATTAAGGAGAAGAACATTTTGGAAAATGCCATTCTATTCCTCCCATAGTTCCAGCTCTCAGAACTATGCAGGAATAAACATCTGATGTTTAATCCACACAATCTCTAGCATGTTTGTTTGTTTGTTTGTTTTTTGGTGTCAGTCCTAACAAACTAATACAACATATTGAAACTGTCTTAGAAGAGTCATGAAACGTGTAATAGTCCTATTGGAAGTCCTATGAGAAAAAACTTGAAGAGAAGAAGTGGAAACAGCTACAAGGAAACAGATATGATTACTTCCTGAAGGGGAGGCATTTTTAAGTGTACAAATAAAAGTATAAAATGAGGATGATCTAGATCTGAAAGAGAGAAGAGGTAGGAGAGACACAGACAGACAGACAGACACAGACACACACACACACACACACAGAGAGAGAGAGAGAGAGAGAGAGAGAGAGAGAGAGAGAGAGAGAGAGAGAGACAGAAGGGGCGAGAGTGTTAATGAGCTTTGAGTAGCTTATAAAGTAGCTTATAAGAAATACTAAGGCCCTGATCTTACATGGTAGGAGACCAAATGAAGATTTGAAGATTAGATAGCTAACAGAGCAGACACTAGATATTTAAATGTAGAACCAGTGAATGTGTGTAAAGTAATGACCCTGGTTGGAAAATTCTTAATACTTACTTGTGGGCTAGAGGACAGCTGGGTGCCTGTTCCTGTGACTTTGGTTTTGACACACAGTACCAAAACCTCATAGTGTTCAGAGATGTCCAACAGATAAACTATCCCTTATTCTGGAAGACACTGATGGGTTTACCTTTCAAAACAACAAATTCAAAAGTCGTGTGGTGTACTAACTTCTCATAGATAGGCTGATGACAGAAATCATATCCCAGCAGGACTTAGCTGAGGACATGTTGGACTTTTTGCAGGAGAAAAAAGATAGAATGTAAAAGGAACTGCAATGATTGTCTAGATAAAATAACAACATAATTAAATCTGTGGATGAAAAGATTAATAAAGTTGAATGAGCAATAATAAAAAAACATCTGAAACAAAGCTCAGAGTGAATGAAATCATAAATATAAAAAGACAGGACAGCTGCTCCCATGAAGATGTCATATCCTGAAACTTCCTAGAGCAGCGGGTAAGAACCGTCCCCCATAACCCTAAGCCCCAGAGCTTCAACCCACCCACACCCGGCTCCTCTGCAATAACACTCCCCTTCTGCCCCTTGCTTGGTCCTTTTGGCTGGGGCAGACACCTAGTAGGTCTGCTCCTGTGAAGAAACCATATCCTGAATAATATTAGATCAGTAAAGGAACCATAGTACTCAGAACAGCAGAATTTCAGGATCCCAGAGGTGGCCTGAGTCCCAGGAGCTCTTATACCAAGGATCTCAGGATTACAGGATCACAGAGACAACTGGACTCTTAGGAATTCTGACACAAGCAAGATAACTGGAAAGACAGGCTCCTATCAGAGACAGTGAGTGCAGGTAGCACTAGAGATAACCAGATGGTTAAAGGCAAGCACAAGAACATAAGCAACAGAAACCAATGTTACTTGGCATCATCAGAACCCAGTTCTCTCATCATAGCAAGTCCTTGATACCCCATCACATCGGAAAAGCAAGATTCAGATTTAAAATCACTTCTCATGATGGTGATAGAAGACTTTAAGAAGGACATAAACAACTCTTTTAAAGAAATAAAGGAGGACATAGACAAACAGGTAGAAGCCCTTAAAGAGGAAACACAAAAATCCCTTAAATAACTGCAAGAAAACACAACCAAACAGGTGAATGAATTAAACAAAACCATCCAGGATCTAAAAATGGAAGTAGAAACAATAAAGAAATCTCAAAGGGAGACTACCCTGGAGATAGAAAACCCAGGGAAGAAATCAGGAGTCATACATGCAAGCATCACCAACAGAACACAAGAGACAGAAGAGAGAATCTCATGTGCAGAAGATACCATGGAAAACATTGACACAACTGTCAAAGAAAATGAAAAATGCAAAAAGCTCCTAACCCAAAACATCCAGGAAATCAAGGACACAATGAGAAGACCAAACCTAAGGATAATAGGTATAGATGAGAGTGAAGATTCCCAACTTAAAGGGCCAGTAAACATCTTCAACAAAATTATAGAGTAAAACTTCCCTAACCTAAAGAAAGAGATGGTCATGAACATATAAGAAGCCTATAGAACCCTAAAGAGACTGACTAGAAAAGAATTTCCCTCCTCACATAATAATCAAAACATCAAATGCACAAAATAAAGAAAAAAATACTAAAAGCAGTAAGGGAAAAAGGTCAAGTAACATATAAAGGCAGACCTATAAGAATTACACCAGACTTCTCACATAACAGAAGATCCTGGACAGATATCATACAGAGCCTAAGAGAACAGAAATGCCAGCCCAAACTACTATACCCAACAAAACTCTCAATCACTATAGATGGAAAAACCAAGATATTCCATGAAAAAAACAATTTTACACAATATCTTCCCACAAATCCAGTTGTACAAAGGATAATAGTTGGAAAACTCCAACACAAGGAAACTACAACCTAGAAAAAGCAAGAAAGTAATCTTCTAACAAACCCAAAAGAAGATAGTTACACAAACATAATTCTACTTCTAATAACAAAAATAACAGGAAGAAACAATCACTTTTCTTTAATATCTATTAACGTCAATGGACTCAATTCCCCAATAAAAAGACATAGACTTACAGACTGGATACATAAACAGGACTCAGAATTTTGTTGCATACAGGAAATGCACCTCAGTGACAAAGATAGACACTACTTCAGAGTAAAAGGATGAAAAACAATTTTCCAAGCAAATGGTCCCAAGAAACAAGCTGGAGTAGCCGTTCTAATTTCGAATAAAATTGACTTTCAACGAAAAGTTTATTCTCAAGAAAGATAGGAGGAACACTTCATACTCCTCAAAGGAAAAATCTACCAAGATGAACTCTCAATTCTGAAAATCTATTCTCCAAATGCAAGGGCACTCATATTCATAAAAGAAACTTTACTAAAGCTCAAAGAGCACATTACACCTCACACAATAACACTTGGGGATTTCAACATCGCACTCTCAGCAATGGACAGATCATGGAAACAGAAACTAAACAGAGACACAGTGAAATTAACAGAAGTTATGAACCAAATGGATTTAACAGATATCTATAGAACATTTCATCCTAAAACAAAATAGTATACCTTTTTCTCAGCACCTCATGGTACCTTCTCCAAAATAGACCATATAACTGATCACAAAACAGGCCTTAACAGATACAAAAAGATTGAAATAATCCCTTGCATCCTATCACATCACCACAGACTAAGGTTGGTCTTCAATAATAACAAAAAAAAAAAATGGAAGGCCCACATACAGGTGGAAACTGAACAATGCTCTACTCAATGATGACTTGGTCAAGGAAGAAATAAAGAAAGAAATTAAAGACTTTTTAGGATTTAATGAAAATGAAGGCTCATCTTACCAAAATTTATGGGACACAATGAAAATAGTGCTAAGGGGAAAACTCATAGCTCTAAGTGTCTACAAAAAGAAACTGGTGAGAGCATACTCTAGCAACTTGACATCATACCTGAAAATGCTAGAATAAAATGAAGCAAATACACCCAAGAGGAGTAGAAGGAAATAATCAAACTCAGGGCTGAAATCAACCAAGTGGAAACAAAAAGAACTATACAAAGAATTAATAAAACCAGGAGCTTGTTCTTTGAGAAAAACAACAAGATAGATAAACCCCTAGCCAGACTAATCAGAGGGCACAGAGACTATATCTAAATTAATAATATTAGAACTGAAAGGAAGGAGACATAACAACAGAAACTGAGGAAATTCAAAAACTCATCAAATCCTACTACAAAAGACTACACTCAACAAAATTGGAAAATCTAGATGAAATGGATAATTTTCTAGACAGATGCCAGGTACCAAAGTTAAATCAGGAGCAGGTAACCCCTAAACCCCATAACACCTAAAGAAATAGCAGCAGTCATTAAAAGTCTCCCCATCAAAAAAAAGCCCAGGATCAAGTGGTTTTAGTGCAGAATTCTATCAGACCTTCAAGGAAGACCTAATACCAGTTCATTTTAAACTATTCCACAAAATAGAAACAGAAGGAACACTACCCAATTCGTTCTATGAGCCACAATTACGCTCATACCTAAACAACACAAAGACTCAACAAAGAAAGAGAACTTCAGACTAATCTCCCTTATGAATATTGATGCAAAAATACTCAATAAAATTCTTGCAAACAAAATCTAAGAACACATCAAAACAATCACCCATCATGATCAAGCAGGCTTTATCCCAGCAATGCTGGAATGGTTCAATATTCAGAAATCCATCAATGTAATCCACTATATAAACAAACTCAAAGAAAAAAATCACATGATCATCTCACTAGATGCTGAGAAAGCATTTGACAAAATTCAACATCCCTTCATGATAAAAGTCTTGGAAAGATCAGGAATTAAAGGCTCACACCTAAACATAGTAAAAGCAATATACAGCAAACCAGTAGCCAACATCAAATTAAATGGAGAGAAACTTGAAGCAATCCCACTAAAATCAGGGACTAGACAAGGCTACCTACTCTCTCCCTACCTACCTATTCAATATAGTACTGAAAGTCCTAGCCAGAGCAATTAGACAGAGAAAGGAAGTCAAAGAGATACAAATAGGAAAGGAAGAAGTCAAAATATCACTATTTGCAGATGATATGAAACTTCTACCAGAGAACTCCTAAACCTGATAAAAATTTCAACAAAGTGGTTGGTTG
This sequence comes from Grammomys surdaster, assembly GCF_004785775.1. Taxonomy (NCBI): domain Eukaryota; kingdom Metazoa; phylum Chordata; class Mammalia; order Rodentia; family Muridae; genus Grammomys; species Grammomys surdaster. The sequence continues at coordinate 3,892,317 of NW_021604592.1, forward strand.
TAAAATCAACTCAAACAAATGAGTAGCCTTCCTCTATTCAAGAGATAAACAGGCTGAGAAAGAATTAGGGAAATGACATCCCTCACAATAGTCACAAATAATATAAAATACCTTGTTGTGAATCTACCCAAGCAAATGAAAGATCTGTATGACAAAAACTTCAAGTCTTTGAAGAAAGAAATTGAAGAAGATCTCAGAAGATGGGAAGATCTCCCATGCTCATGGATTGGCAGAATTAATATAGTAAAAATGGCTATCTTGCCAAAAGCAATCTACACATTCAATGTAATCCCCATCAAAAATCCAAACTCAATTCTTCACAGAGTTAGAAAGATAAATTCTCAAATTCATTTGGAATAACAAAAAAACTCAGGATAGCAAAACCTATTCTCAACAATAAAAGAAATTCTGGGGGAATCACCATCTCTGACCATCACCATCTCCATCTCTGTAGCTGTACTACAGAGCAATAGTGATGAAAACTTCATGGTATTGATACAGAGAAATGCAGGTAAATCAATGGAATAGAATTGAAGACCCAGAAATGAACTGACACACCTATGATCACTTGATCTTTGACAAAGGAGCTAAAACTGTCCAGTGGAAAAAGGACAGTATTTTCAACAAATGGTGCTGGTTCAACTGGAGGACAACATGTAGAAGAATGCAAATCTGTCCATTCTTATCTCCTTGTACAAAGCTCAAGTCCAAGTGGATAAAGGATCTTCACATAAAACCAGATACACTGAAACTAATAGAAGAGAAGGTGGGGAAGAGCCTCGAATACTTGGGCACAGGGGAAAAGTTCCTGAACAGAATACCAGTGACTTATGCTCTAAGATCAAGAATTGACAAATGGGCCTCATAAAATTGCAAAGTTTCTGTAAGGCAAAGAACACTGTCAATAGGACAAAACGACAACCAACAGATTGGGAAAAGATCTTTACCAATCCTATATCCAATAGAGAGCTAATATTCAATGTATACAAAGAACTCAAGAAATTAGACTCCAGAGAACCAAATAACCCTATTAAAAAGTGGGGTACAGAGTAAACAAAGAGTTCTCAACTGAGGAAACATGAATGGCTGAGAAGCACCTAAAGAAATTTTCAACATCCTTAGTCATCAGGGAAATGCAAATCAAAACAACCCTGAGATTCCATCTCACACCAGTCAGAATGGCTAAGATTAAAAACTCAGGTGATAGCAGATGCTGGCAAGGATGTGGAGAAAGAGGAACACTCCTCCATTGTTGGTGGAATTGCAAGATGGTTCAATCACTCTGGAAATCAGTCTGGTGGTTCCTCCGAAAATTGGACATAGCATTATCTGAGGACCCAGTTATACCACTTCTGGGCATATACCTAGAAGATGCTGCAACGTACAAGGACATATGTTCTACTGTGTTCATAGCAGCCTCATTTATAAAAGCCAGAAGCTGGAAAGAACTCAGATGTCCTTCAACAGAGGAATGGATACAGAAAATGTGGTTCATTTACACAATGGAAAATTACTCAGCTGTTAAAAACAATGAATTCTAGAAATTCTTAGGTAAATGCATGGAACTAGAAAATATCCTCCTGAGTCAGATAACCCAATCACAAAAGAACATACATGGCATTTACTTACCAATAATTGGATATTAGCCCAGAAGCTCTCAATACTTGAGATACAGCTCAGAGACCGCATGAAGCTCATGGAGAAGGAAGACCAAAGTGTGGGTGCTTCGGTCCTTCTTAGAAGGAGTAACAACATACTCTAGGGAACAAATATGGAGACAAAGCATGGGGCAAAAACTGAAGGAGGGGCCGTCTGGAGACTGTTCCACCTGGGTATCCATCCCATCTGCAGTTACCAAAGGTAGATGCTGATGTGGAAGTCAGGAAGTGCATGCTGACAGGAGCCTGATATAGTTATCTCCTTAGAGGTCTGCCAGAACCTGACATATACAGAGGTGGATGCTCACAGCTAACCATTGAATTGATCATGGGGTTCCCAACAGAGGAGTTAGAGAGAAGACTAAAGGAGCTGAAAGGGTTTTCGGCCCCGTGGGAAGAGCAACGATACAAACCAACCAGAGCTCCCAGGGTCTAAATCACCAGCCTGGAAGCACATAGGGTGGGACCGATGGCTCCAGCTGTATATGTAGGGGAGGATGGCCTTGTCGGGCATAGGTGGGAGAGGAGAACCTTGGTCCCATGAAGCCTGGATTCCCAGTGTGGGGGAATTCCAGGGTGGGGAGGTGGGAGTCGGGGGTAGGTGGGGGCACATCCTCATAGAAGCAGGAGGAAGGAGGATAGGGTAAGGGGTTCCTGGGCAGGGGGAATGGGGTAAGGGGATAACATCTGAAATGTAAATAAAATATCCAATAAAAAAAAGACAGGTCAAAGTTGTGGAATGACTTCAAGTAGGTAATATATGTGTAATTGGAGTCACTGAAAGATATCAGAAGATTGGAGAGGCAAAAAAACCCTTTAAGTATCTTTTAAAATTGTATGTTTAGTAGGGAAGTGGGTATAGAAACTGTGCTGAACTGGCATGGGGGTATAATTTAGTACTCTTGAGATCTAGAGATCTTAGGCCTTCAAAAGACATGGTAGAATCCTATATACACACTTTCAAGTACAAGAAGGCAATTTGAAAGGCCAAGTACTATGTAATTCTAACTGTGTGACATCCTGGGAAAGGATAGCCATGGAAACAGAACAGTTATCAGTAGTCATCAGGGACTAAGGGGACACAGACCACTGTGTTTGCGGCAGTGAAACAGTATGCTACTGTATGGATGGATAGATGTTATTATACATTGTCAAAACTCACAGAATGTATAGCACCGTTTGAACCTTATGTAACCTGTGGACTTTGGGTCATATGAGAGTGACGGTTCAGATTAATCAAGTGTGATGGAGGCTATTATTAATGGTAGCTGTTTCTCTGAGAGGAGAGGGAAAATATGAGCAGTCTAGGTAATTTCTATTCACCTTCACTGTAAGTCTAAAACTATTCCAAGTAAGTAAAATGTATTTGTTCATTTTGTGTGTTCATGTGATAAGTATATGTATGTGCATGTGGCATGTGTATACATGTCTCTTGGTAAATACATGTATGTGTATGTATGTGGGCATCAGAGGTCAATATTGCGTATCTTCTTTAATTGTTTTTCGCTTGACTCTGAGATAGAATCTCTTTACTGGACATGGAGGTAGTTGATGCACTTCAAGTGTTCAGCCAGTGGGATCCAGAGGTCATCTTTTTTCTGTACTACTCCCTCAAATGCTGGGATTTCAGCCATTCAGCACTATACCTAACATTTGAAAAGATGTTTAATTTTTTTTTTTTATTTTAGGTGTATGGGTGTTTGGCTTGTGTAAATTTGTGTGTCTGTGAACCATGTGTGTCTATGTCCAGTAGAGAGTCCTGGATGCTCTCAAACTGGAATTACAGACTGCTGTGAGCTGCCACATGTGTGCTTGAATTGGAGGTGAGTTTTCTGCAATACCAGCAGGTGCCCTTAACCACTAAGTTAACTCTCTAGCCGCCCGCACCTGACTTTTAAGTGTGTGGTGGGTATCTGAACTCATGCCTTCATGAGTTTGCACAAGCATTTCTGAGTAGCTAAATCTGCAGGCCTCAGACATATTTATGAAATGAGAGTAAGCTGAATCCAGAATTCAAAACAAATAAGAAATAATTTACAAATGTCACTAAAGCTCTAAACCCATGGACAGAGAGGTGGGTTCAGAAATTGCACTGTCACATTGTGCTTTCACATTGCACTCTCCTGTTCTCCCATTGCACTCTTCTGTTGCACTCTGCCTTTGCACTCTCCTGTTGCATTCTGCCTTTGCACTCTCACATTATAATCTCTCCTTGCACTCTCACACTGCACTCAGACTTTGCACTCCCAGTTCCAGTGAAGACGCTGGCCTCAGTCCATGCGGAAGTTTCTGGAATCTGACTTCCTCCTCTCTGAAATGCCTCATGTCTGGAGTGGATGTAAGAATATGATGGGAAATTGCTGACATCATTGATAAACTCATTCTGCCAGGAATTATGATATTTACAAAATGAGTATGAGTCCATTGAAAAGGGACATACTAGTATCTAAAAATCAAAAAAATCTGAAACCATTTTGCCAATAGTTTGGAGCTCCAAATATAAGAGTGTTTATTTTCTGTGTGAAGATATTATTAGAAATATACATAATCAAAACAGCAAAAGTGTGATTTTCAATCAATAAATCCACAACTTCTAAAAATCTCTGATAAAATACATTTCTAACTTCAGTTTTCATATAATAAGTGTTGAACAGTAGTATACTAACAAAGAGACAATGAACAAGAAGACACAGACTTAAAAAGATTATATTAAGTTAATAATATATTTTCCTATGACTCAATGTTGCATAAATATAAATTTACTTTGTATCTCTTCTTTTTACATAGATATATATTTGCAACTTCATCTCTTCTACCTTCCTTTTGTATCATTTAGGAGAAAGGTATTCAGTGCAAAAGACTGAAATTAATTTTGACTTGAAATTAGTTTTGATTTCTCTTTCCAGTTTTTCATAATGTAGCCAGTAGGTTTCACGTGAGTCATTGCTTATTTCTCTGCTTTGTGCTAGATACACAGGAAAGAGTGAACTCCACAATAGGAAAGACTGGGACAGCATAAATAGGCAGGTTAGCTGACCACTAAACATTTTGTAAAAATGAAGCCTTTATTCCCATGCTAGCATACACAGGATGTCTGAAGAGTCACAGTTAAATTTAGGATCGGAATTTTAAAATCTCTGCAAAAAATAAAAGTCTGTAGAATTGTGATATAGAGTGTGCTGACCTTAGAGCTCCTTGGGTTACATTACCACAGAAACAGTTCTACTTCTTCATATTAGACTTATTTCTTACTTACTTTTAATACTGTGGCAAAAAACCTGTCAAGAAGCAACCTGAAGGAATTCATTCCAACTAATAACATGAGGGAATCCGTTCCATTGTGGGAGGGAAGGCATGGCGGCAGGAAAGGAGACTGGCTGGTTTTGCAGGGTTATACGCTCGAGATAACCCCTGCTCACCAACTTGTTCTAGTGAAGCACTATTTTTAAACTATTTCACAACTTGTCAAACAAGGTCACCAGTTGGGAACAAGGTATTCAAACACTTTGGCCTGTGGAATACATTACACACACACACACACACACACACACACACACACACACACACACACACACACGTGTGATTGTTATTGTGAAAACATGTGACTTCTATCAAATATACATTTTTCAAATCAAAGATAGTTACATGCTTCCTTCATTCTTTTACATTGGTCTATTTTCATTTGTGAAACCAATATATTGACTTTTACTAACAATTATCTATACCACTCAGTTATTGTATACATTCCTTTTGCTTTGCTACTAATGTTGACTTGAGAGAGATTAGCTGGAGAGTTTTGTTTCTGTGTTCACCAAGGTTGTCAATGTGAATTCTTCTACCCCACTCCTTTACTGTCCCTTCTCCCTGCTCTCTCTGAGACAGGGTCTCACTTTATACCCTACACTGACCTTAAACTAATGATCCTCTTGTTTTTACCTTCCAAGTGTTAGAATTAGAGTGGTGTGCCATCACATGAACACACACGTACACACACACGTGCACACACACGCATACACACGTACACACAAACACACGTACACACACACACACACACACACACACGCAAGTATTATATATTTAACCTAAGTGCGTAGTGCTGCAGGTCTCTCCCTCAGCACTATCACTATATCTTCAACATTTTGGCATGCGATATTTTCAGCATCATTTTTCTCCAAATATTTTCTAAATTTAGTTTGAAATTTTTTTGTCTTTGATATATTAGCTATTTAAAAGCCCATTATTGAATTTCTAAAGATTAATGAATCTTCCTGCTTCACTTCTGTTGTTGATTTCTAACTTAATCCCATTGTGATCAGAAATGATACTTTATAAAATGTTTGTCTTTTAAAAAGCCACGGGGACTTAATTTCTAAAATACAGTCTATTATGGAAAACTCTTGGTATATTAAAATAAAAACTAGGATCACACTGTTGTGTGATGGTGTGTTTGCATATCAAATGTCTGCAACAGGCTCTTGGTGTGAATTTTTTTCCCAAGTAAGGGTATTATTTACAGAGAAAGTATAATTTGTAAGAGATGGAGTCTACAAGGAAGAAATAGGACAATGAAGGTGGACCCTTTGTGCTACATTATCCATAGCTCCTTCCTGTGGATATAAAGCATGCTCCAGTAATAATAATAATAATAATAATAATAATAATAATAATAATAAAGTGTCATGATTGCACATCGTATTACTCTTATTGAGACATTTTTAAAAATATATACAGCTTTAAGCTACTCTTTATGTTCCTCGCATCTCACCCTGCAAGACCTTACACATTTCTTATAAGAAATAGCTAATGGTGTCCACCTGCCTCGTCTTCATTACCCGAAGTTGTCTTCATTGTCCTTCGCTTTTAAACAATAGTATGATGGATATAAGATTTTCCGTTGACATTTGTTAGTATTTCTGGAGACAACTCTGCTGGTGGTGTTAATAAAGACCTCCCATGGTTTGTTTGTTTGTTTGTTTGTTTGTCGTCTTGCTCCTTTCAAGTTTATCCCTTTGGGTTTATCATACTTGATGCTTTCGAGTGTCCTGATGTTTGGTATTATGTCCTTCACAAACCTTAGGAAGCTTCAACCATCATTAATTATTCTTTTTCTTCTGGCTCACCCATGTTGCTCTGCTCTAGTCGGGGATGTTTCGTTAGTCTCTTAGGATCTCGGTGTTTTTCTTTAATTTTAATTTTCTTTTTATTCCTCAGACATAGAAATGTTCATTATTTTGTCTTCAAGTTATTAACATTTTCTCATATCAACTTAAATCTATATCGAATATTTTTTATTTTTAAACTACAATTCTATTTTTCAACCTTAAAGTTCTTCTTTTGCATTTCCTTTTAGGCATTCTATCTGCTTAATGTTTCTAGCTTGTCCACACATTGTTTGTTTTTACAGCTTTACTGTGTTCTTTAAGCACCTAATGTATCTATCACCAGAACTTTTTCAGAATCGTTTGATTTATTGTTTCTACCTATGACTGTAACATATCTTTATATTTCCTTTTTGATGATTTTTTATTTTGGAGGATAATAGTTATATTATTTCTCCTTTCCCTGTCCTCTCTCAAAGTCCTCCATGTACTTGCCTACTCTCTTAAAGACCAATTTTTCATTAATTTTTGTTACATATAAATGTATGTGTGTGTATTCCTAAATATAGAAATACAACCTGTTCAGTTCATATGTTACACACACACACTCAAATATATATATATATATATATATATATATATATATATATATATATTATTTATTTATTTATTTATTTTCAAATTGTAATTTATACTCATTCACACAGGGGTTATAAACACAGAAAGGCAGGACGTGTGGAAGGGGATGAGACTGGAGTGTGGGTGTTCAGGGAGAATGCAGATATTTTTCAGAACAGGGTATCGGTTGGGTGAGGGTTCAGGGGATAGGTCACTATGACTCTGCCTATGATTCACTTGTCTTTGTCTAAGTTGGTAATATCTGCCAAGGCTACCTATTTACAAGGTCTATGACTACTCAGGCTGGTAAATTGCCATAAAAACTGCCTGTTTACAATAGCTTATAGCCATCTGTTTCAGTGTTTATCCACATAGACCCAAGACTTGGTGTTAGTATATATGTATGACAGGCCTATTGCTGATTTTAGGCCTATGGCTGATTTTAGGCCTTCAGTGTATAAGCAGGGCTGCCTCAGACATCTCCTCCCTTCTCTAAGTATAGACAGGCTGTGGCGAATCTAATCTTGAGAAGGCGGGGATAGAGGCCTGACCTCCAGTAATTGAAGGGGACCTTAAAATGTCTCCGGTCCCCCTGTTGTTGTCCAGACACACACACACAATTTTAGGACTAAAAATTTTCTATTTTTTTTTTTGTATTGGTTTCTATTTCTTATTGATTAAAAATAGGAAAGAACTATATTTTATGCTCAGCTAAAGTACTGAGAAGGCAAAGAGACATTGGGGAGCTCATATTTCTAAAGCAAAAACTGAAAACAGTCAAGGTTAGGAAAACTTTATTGGGCTCTGGTTCTTGGAAGATTTTCAGGGAGCGGCCAAGCATTGTAAGCTGAGAGTATTTTACCCAGAAGTTAAAGCAATAACACTAGACAGTGCTGACTGCTGCCAATGCTGGCAGCTGTTCTGTTAGGAGTCAAGGACCCCAATGACCAAACTCAGGGACTGTAATCCTAGACAGCACATGCCAATGCCAATGTTATCTACTGCTGGAGTCCACTGGATATTGGGCTGCTAGCCAAATAGAATCCTTGCTAGATCTAAGCTGACCCCCTAGAGATGTAAGTCTCTTGCTGTAAGAGCTGGAAGCTGTAAGTCTCTAGTTCTCTGAAAATCATGAGCCTTGGAATTCATCCAGCTAATAGGCCCATAGACACTGGAGAGCTTAGTATTAGTGACAGCGAGGTAACCATCTTTGCTTGTTATATAGTTCCATCTCCACAGAGCAAACACCCACCCAGTCTGTCATGTATGACATAAGCACATTGAAGCAGGAAAGGGAAACGAGTTTTACACAAAGACCTACATACACCATCAATTCAATAAAATTTTGAGCTCTAGTTTAAATTTTTGTTGACTCACTATCTACATTTGGCTATAAATATATTGTTGAACTTAACCATAACCAAAGCCCTCTAAAAGAGGAAGGTCAGATTACATACACTCATTGCTCCACTCAGTACCTTGATTAAAGGGAAACGAGTGACAGTCAAGGGTTTTGGAAGTTGAGCCATTCCCTCCTACTCCGTACTATGCTACAACATGAATTGACTTTTGCCTTAAATATTTGGATTTGAATTTAAATTTAATGAGTATCCTTCTGGATTTTAGAATATTCCTCAACAACCTATTCTCCTAGATAACTCGCAGCATCTATGAAAATATGTGGCATTTTTTTTTAACATTCAATTCATTGACCTGGAGTTTCTCATGTTTGACAGCATATTGCTCTATCATTGGGAAAGCACCAGTCTTCTGCTCCCCCTCTAGTCACCTCTAGTGCCTTCTTTCATGTTCCACATCCCATCTGCTGCAAACATAGATGTTCAAAACATATAAGTAACCTTATACTTTTGACATTTGAATGTCCTGGGGCAAACATTTTTTATCTCTGATCTCAAAGCCCAGTAGTGTCAATCCTTCACATAAAACCCGCTGGTGGCTTACGAAGGTAAATTGCTTATGAGGCCTTCCAAATCCTTTCTTTCCTAAAGTAAATCATGGCTTCTCTGGCTATGCAAGTTAACAACCTAACGAAGCCAAAAGTTGGCTATTTTTGTGTGCTGTTGTGTCTATAGTATAAGTAGTTCATTCATTATGATGTAGTTCCATCAAAGCTAAGTGTTTATGAACGTGTCATCCAAGTAACATTTAGTGGTGGTAAGGAAAATGAAAGCACTTGAGAAGAATGTCAGTTGGGCATAATGACTCTGTGATTATGAAATATGATAATAAACAATATGCTGTTGCTTTGAATATGCCCAAAGATTAAATTTGCACAGGATGTTCTTCTTTTTCTTTCTGTTGTCATGTGCTAAAATAGCACATTTTAAAAAGTTACCTTAGAATGCCACGGCCTGAATAAGGACTGCTTATCACAGAAGGATGTCTGCCCTTTTCTACCCCACTTATACAGTCTTCACCTTCAGACATCAGGAGTCTATTTCTGGTACCCTTCATCTTCCTCATGCCATGTGTTCCTTAGCATCCTTTCTGTTCACCCATAGCTTCTGTCCTTTCTCCATCTTTATTTCCTCCATACCCCACACAATTTTTGTTCTGTGCCTGATACCATATGACTAGTCCACAGACAGGTCATCTCTTGCAGGACACAAACCTATTTTTACTTTTATTCCCTTTAGTTCATATATGTTGACCTACCCTCAATTCCTAAACAAGCAATAGACTTAAATTAGGCCTAAAAAGAGGTTAGAGGTTAATAGTCTCTATCTTCCTTTTCTTCATATTGCTCTTAAAAATTTTAACTCTTTGCTACAGCAACGACCTTTGTTCCTCCCCCCGTCTCATCCTCTCTGCTCCCTCTGAGATTATTTTTATAGTTTGTCTTCTTTGTAAACACAATTTCTCTCATTATTTCCTCAGGCTTTTTTTATATTCTGACTCATACTCATAATCCTAGATGATAAAATCAGAACAAACAAAACCAAATAATCAAAAACAAAATTGTATAGAACCTTGTTAATACTTACAGCTTTTATTTAACCTTCAAGATTATAATGAAAGACTCAGGGGTATAAACTCCACCGTTTATGCTTTTCATTTCTGCTTCTTCAGGAATGATTTCTTCTTCTGCCTTTGGCCTGAAACTACTCAGCAGAAACACTTGCCAGTGTATCGACAATATGTTCTTTTATTCTTCTCTTTATTCATTATCCAGCATCTAATTTATATATAAGAATATGGTAGAAGCTAAAATACTAAACACACAAGTTCCAGACTGCTTCTAAATAAGAAGGCTACATCATTTACCTAGTGCTAGTTGGGAAACAGGTAGGGAAAATGTAATCAAATATTAAAAGCATATGATAAAGGGAATATATATATAATATTTAAATATATATATTAAAACCCACAAAAAACAATCATAGTAAGTGAAGAGAGTTGTGGTTTAGTGAGAACTGACTTTTAAAAAAGAATTGGTCCTACCAACTGATTTGGAATCCTATATTCACCACTTTGCTCTTCAAGATCTTAGTCAAGGTGAATTTTATACTGTAAGAGAATAGCTAAGGCTACATAATTTCTGAAGAAAAGAGGCTTATTTAGCTCACAATTTGGGCACTGCCCATTCCCACAGTGTGGTCCTGGCTTGATGAAAGATATGCTTAGCTTCATTCCATGGCAGATGTTAGCACACCACCAGTAACACAAACAGAGCAAGCCAGGCCTGGGCAAGCAGTAGGTAAGAAGACAGGGAGGAGCATCTTGTAACAACTTATTTTCCCAATAACTAACTTAGAGTCCCATGGAATCAACCCTAGTTCCTTAGAAGGGCAGTGTCTCCCATACTCGTTGAACTTCCCTTCTTGGGGAAGCTCTCTGTAAAATGGGAATATAATTGAATTCAAAATATAGTTCTATTTCAAATTTTTATCTTAGAGAATAAAAAAATATTTGAATGAGTCATCTTTTGCCTAAACCTTAATAACCATCAATTATGTCATTATAAAATTATCTACAGAAAATACCACTGGTATGAGGAATGAAAAGAGGGAAGAGATTAGCTTTCCATGTGTCAAATGTCCTTTATTACTAATGAATATTTGAAATGGGTGGGAAATGTTTGAAATAGCTTGTGTATGTGTGTATGTGTGTGTAGTATGTGTGTGCATGCACATGCTCACACATGTGTGATTGCTACAGCATTTATTTTAGTGTGATTGACTCTGTATTGCCTACTATTTATCCATTCATCATCTTAATTGTTTGGGTACTTGTAGTAGAAATTGATAGTTGATCATAGTAGCTCTATCTTTCTCCTATAGCAGAGTTGCTTACCTTGTGGTTCATTAAAGAGATTTCCTTTTCTAGCCTCTTGGCAACAACATGGGAATCTATTACTGTGTACTACCAATGAGATGTAAGCACACCTCACGAAGACTTTAAAAGACTATTCCTTTTTAATTTTTTTTTCTCTTTGGCTTGGAATGTTGATATAAGAGGAGCCATACTTGGTCACAAATCAGACCACTAAAGATTCTTTGGTCTCAAGGTCTAGACACTGATGACACTGTAGCAGCATCTTTTTATGAAGTGCTTGCTTTTAGATTCCTTCTGAGAAAAATAAACTATGTCACTTAGAACTCTTATTTTTCTTGCTGTTGTTATTGCTAGTGCTACGTGCTGCTGTGTCCAGCTCTATCCAAGAGAATGCTTTTCAATTACATTCCTCAATAATTTTTTTCAACTTTCCCTATTTTATTTCTATACTGGTCTAAGATTTCCAAGTTTCACCCACAGAAGGCAATGAGCAAATTATTTGAATTACATTTTTTCATTTTCAAAATATATTGTATTGATTCATATTCTGTTCTACTTATCAGCACAATCTCACTGATTTATATCTTTATTATCTTCATTTATTATTGTGGTACCAAAAATCTCCAAAGAAATAATTGCTTTTTTAGATGAAAAGGTACAAAGTGAATGATTAATCACAGTCTGGAAAGAATAAAGGAAAAACCTTGACCAACCAAAAAGAAGTTAAAAAAAATTATTTTGCTTCCACAAAGGATACCATGAAAAAGAGTCATTTATTTTAGGATGGACTTTTATCATGTGGGGTGAGCAATATTGAAAAAGTGGTGGTTTTGCTCTAAAGCTTCAATCACAATGTAAGAAGAATGTCTGCTTTATAAGTGATTGTAGTGTGTAAGGAGGAGGCCAGCTCCAATGGAACATAGTAATCAGGATTTAATAAGTATGGGTCACAAAGGCAGGGCAAGTCTTTGAGGCTGAGTTAGGAGGATGAACAACACAAACCTGTAACTATGGAAACACAATAAGCCAAGGATAATTCTAAACCCCCGATCAGTTTTTGTTTTGCATTAAATGCCACCTGGAAAAGAAGGAAAGTGAAGTGCTGAAAATACTCAGACATAACTACAGAAAGCTTCTTAAATACAAATTAGCAGAGAGGTATTGAATGTGTGCCACAACTAAAAGCAAAGCAAATGCCTGTGCTTTTCTAACCAGATGCGGGAGTGGGTCCTCATAGAGGATGCCACAAGACAAGCAGGATGTTCCCTGTTTCTTTCTGATGGTACAGGAGATAGAAAATCAAAGGCATTAAAACCCATGACCAGATATGTGCAGTGATTGAAAGAAAATGATGGATGAATAATGATAGACTAAAAAGGTGAATCCACAGTGTTAAGTGAGCTAAATTTGTTTAATTTATTATTATTACATATAATTATTTACAAGGTATAAAGTTAGACACGATTTATTGACATCTTACATTTGCAAGGGCTGTAATTAGCAATAGTGACCAAGCTCTCTTTTTGGGAAAATGTGTCATTTGGAAGAAGGTACGGAGATGCAGTGGGATAAAATGCATCTCTGGGAAGCTTGATATTGTATCTTATTCATTTGAATGAGAAGACTCCCCCATAAGGTATTTATTCTTGTTTTATATACCACCAGCTCAAAATGGAGCATAAGGAACCTAGTCAATTCGATGTGAAAGCTAAGACAGGAGGAATGAAACTGCTTCAAAGTTACAGAATGTGATTATTCGCATAACTATGTTTAAAATACGATAATCTTGAAAACTCTGAGAATGTCTTGGGAAACTGTCTTATTTGTACTCGAATTTCAAAGAGTAGTAGTATGCCAATAATTTGAAAACACCAAGAAGCCTTTTTAAAACTTTATATTATGATTCTAAGTTTTATCATCATTTATTAATAAACACACTTTGATCTTTTAAAAATTTCTTGTGGATGATGGATGTCACTGTGTGGATGATTAGTATCTGGGTAATGAATAAGAAACAGGAAAAGAGGTTAGACATTAAATAACATATACTTTAAAAGGATGATGGGATTTCAGGGGATAGTTAGTTTTAGATATTTTCTTGAGGAATAAATGTCAATAATGAATTTTCCCACCATGAAGGGCCACATTTATAACAGAGAGCAATTGGTAGTAACTAGTAGTCCCTACGTGCCAACCATCTGCTAGGTATAGGAGCGACATTTGAAATATACTGATTATGACAATTTAACTTTGAAAACATCTGTATATAGAAATGGTATGTTTATATAAATGAGGAACGTGTCAAATAACTTAATTTTCAGGATAGCTTCAAACATCCATATTATAAACTGTGATTCTGGCTCTTAGTTCCAGAATTATACTCTATGCCTTTTGAAATATCTTTATACACCCTAAACACATCTCAAGATAGAAATTCTAGCAATCTGCTTTATAATTCATAGGGAAGTGGCACAATCAAGTTACGTTTATTATAGCTTTAGGTTTTGAGATGTAAGCATATGCCAAATACTTAACTAGACTTAAAGGCATTGTTTTATGCTGTAGAGTAGTGGAATATCCCATTGGTAGCCAAAAACTTTCAAGTAATGGAATAGAGCCTATGTTCAGAAGTGTCGTTTTTCTTTCTAGAGCATGGTATCTTGGGCTGTTTGTTGTATGTTTTTGAAAAAAATCTTTAAAGAAACTTCCTTCTGTAGACCTCAAGACCTCTTTGATATTTATCACATAATTAATAGATTTTTTGGTACTTTCCCGTGGGGAAAAGTTAACAATTGATAAATTATGTTGATTAATTTAGTTGTACCAAGGTCTGCACTTGTTTCTAGGAGTGATAAATTACAACACATTGTAAAAGGGAAGATGTAGCTCCCTCAAATTCCTTTGAGAATCCTCACCTTTCAGTGAGCTTATTCTCCATTGCTAGTCAATGTCACAATCCAGGAGGACCAAAAAAGAACGTTTCTGTTCCTTAAACCATCCTTTCTCCATATAAAGGAAGAAACCAGGGCTCTGCCTGGCTATGGTGATTGCCTATTAGCACTCTCTTTGTGAAAATACAATTTTCCACTTTGAAGCAGTTACAGGATAATGCATTGGCTAATTGAAGCCTGCAAAAGTGACCTCACAGATACTCGACAACAGGAAAACAAATGTCATTGGTTGAGGGCCTCAGATATTGTGACACACTAAAATATAGCATTGCATCTATGCAAAGCCTGGCTCCATGGACGGCTTTACAACACTGACAAGTGAAATGGAGATATTTGTGGGGAAAGATATATGATTTCTTTCCACTGGTCAACTGTGGCTTGTCAGGCTCACAAATTTAGTGAAAATTGTGGCCTTCTTTTCTAGTCTTCTGGTTTGTATCATGGTCTGATGCCTTTCTCTTTCCTCTCACATGGGTTTTCCTTTAGTTAGAGATTTGGATTTCTAATCCTGTCTTAGCATCTGTCTCTTGGGGGGAATACAGGTTGGCAAAAGCGGAATAAAAAGAGTAGTGTAAGAATATAGGCAGCCAACACCAGCAGATGAGGAGGATGACCCATTGATTGACAGATGGTACATACACAATATGTGATGTGAGTTGGTGATTCACTTCCTGAGTGAATTTCATTGCTTTGTTTTCTCTTCAGAAAACCCCTCGCTTCTTTTCTTTATACAAATCAACAAGTGTTCCTAAAAAGTTTTAATTGCCTCCCTTTGTGGTTGCCAGGGTAACTATCAGGACTGAATCCCAGCATAATCTTCCTGAGACATGCTACATGGGAACAGGAAGGAAGAAGTCAAGAAGCAGAGATTATCAAGTTATCAGCTGGCTGGCATTCTTTTTAAACATAATATTTATTTTTATGTGTGTTGCTGTTCTGTCTACATGCATGTCTGTGTACCATGTGGTGTCTGACACCTGCAGAGGACAGAAGAGGATGTCAGATCTCCTGAGACCAGAGTTACAGATAGCTGTGAGGTATCTGTGGATACTAAGAAGCAAACTGAGCTCTTCCAGAAATACACCCAATGAATGCTCTTAACCACTGGGTCATCTCTGCAACCCTGTGGCTATTATTCTTGAAGCACATACTGAACAGATTCAAATATGTGTGTGGGCACTGATTCATCTATTGTAGAATGTCTACTATCATATTTGGTCACTGTCCAGGAGGTACCAGCAGTAATATCCTTAGTTGTACCAAACAAAAGTATTTTTGGACACTGTCAAATTTCTTTTGAGGAAATTGTTAACATCTGAGAAAAGTTAAAGAATAATAAGACTAGGAGGTGTGTCTTGGAAGAGAAAGAGAGGAAATAAATATAATCAAAACACATGTATGACATTCTCAAAGAACTGGTAAAACTAAAAAAGAAATCAGAAAAACATAGAAAAGAATATTAAATGGGTTTTATACATACAATTTATATAAAAATCAAATGCTTTCTTTACATACGAGCTTTTTACATATAGAAAGTGCAAATTTTGAAAATTACATAATTTTTTCATTTTTCATTTTATTTATTCTTCTCTCATACAATATATTCTGATCTCCACTCCCTCCACTCCTCCCAGTCTCCCTCCACCTCTCCTCTGCCACAGATCCACCACTCCTCCATTTGCCTTCAGAAAAGAACAGTCCTCTCAGAGCTATCAACCTAACACAGAAAAGCAAGCTATAATATGAGTAGGCACAAATCCTCATATCAAGGCTGGATGAGGCAATCCAGTAGGAGAAAAAGAGCAGGAAAAAATTCAGAAACATCCTGACTCTCACTGTTAGAATTTCCACCAAAACAAAAACAAGCAAACAAACAAACCTACCTACCCACCCAACCAACCAAAACCAAACCAACCAACCAAACAAACAAACAAAAAATAATCAATCAACCAAGCAAACAAATAACAAAACATATAACAACAACAACAACCAAGCTAAACTAGCACAGACCCATGCAGGCTCTGTGAACTCGGCCATTGTTGTTGCTTTTGTCTCTGGGAACCTCTGTAAGTCCTGCTTAGATGATAAGCCCAAAGGCTATGTTGAGGGTTGGTCTGTAGCTGTTGGAACTATTGAGAGATGATTGGATCACAGACATTAATCTTGAAAATACATTAATACATTGGTGAATTCATAATGACCATGGTATTAGGAGGGGGTATATGGTTGGAGGAATTAGCTCACTATGGAATATGCTTTTGAATGGTATATTTTGTTCACTCTCCTCTCTCTCTGTCTCTGTCTCTGTCTCTCTCTGTCTCTCTGTCTCTATCATCATCATCATCATCATCATCTTGGGCATACTCAACTCACTTTTCCTTGTCTCTGATGAGGTAAACAGCATTTTATGACACCAAAACATTCTGCCTCACACTAGGCCCAAAGTAAAGGAACAAGCCAAACTTGGACCTCTGCATACATGAGTCAATATATGTCTTTCTTTCTTTTAAGTATATCATGTATTTTGTCACAGCCAGGAAAAGCTTACTAATGTAAAAAAAAATGGTACTATTTCAAAATTTCTAAAAGAAAAATCAATTTCATGGCTATGCGGAAAGGAATCAAAATAAAATGAGCAGAAAATAGAGCATGAGGCATTCAGGATATGGGTATATGGGTGGCAGCATGTGAGTGTACAAAATGCTAAGGTTTTATATCACATATTAATGTGAATCACAAATCATTCACTGTGTGAAAAAGCCAAATGACAAAATAACTGAACACATTGAGGTTTCGAGTCTTCATTAATATTCAATATAGACCATCAGTGATAAACATGTGAATGGAACAGCCATGGAGGCAGAGACCGAGCTGAGCAATGGAACCAAAGGCATGCATTCACGCACTCGTATGTAGCTGATTTAACTACTGCAGCCTCCAAATGTCCACATGATCAGCAACAGAGAAAAAGACAGGTGACATAACACTACCCTTTGAGAAGACCAACAGGTTGTCACTTGGTAGCAAGTTGAATATACTGTCCCTCTGTCTTCCTATAAGGGTTAGTGTTCCATTCTCACTTCACAGGCATGGTATAAATTATTTGACACATATTTGACTTTCCCAGCTGCAAAATCATGCTTGGTACCACTTTATAGAGGCTTTGGGGTTGTTGGTATAGAAGCATGGAATTTCACACATTATAGCATTTATGCAGGAAACCTACTTTTAGAGCGAAGTTGATAAAGAAACTGGCCCATCACCATAGTATCTATCTTATGATTATAAGATAATGGTCATATCTTATACAATGAGGTGATAAAAACAGACCTTCAAATACAGACCTGAAATTCAGTCTTGGGGTAATACTCTGAAAGCATGGAATTCTGACATACCTGTTGAAACTCATTTACCAAATTGGACACATTTATTGGAGATGATTGGATCACAAGTCATTAAACACATCAACAAAGGGGAAGATAGGTGTGTCTGGGAACCAAGGCATGCAGAAATCCTAGTCACTGCAGTTTTTTATGGTGTTTACTACTGTAACTCTAGGTCCTTCACGATTAGTCGTCTGAATCTTCAAAGAGTACATACTTTAAAAAAATATTCATTAAGGGTCTAATATACATAAAAAATATGACTGTTTTTGGGTATTTTTGACTTGGTGTTTGTGGATCCTCAGGTAAAAAGAATAGTTATATTGGTGGGGTGATTGACCATAGTCACTATAGGAGGTAGTGCTAGTTTTATACAACAGGGGTGGGAGATCCTGCACAGGGAATCCACATGATATTATAAGAGTGTTTTCTGGCCATGTGCTTTTCCTACTATTACTACGAATGAACATGGCACAATGTTGAACTGAAAAGGATACGATTAACAAATATTCAGAACCTTAACATGGTGACATGGGTCACAGCCCTGGGGAATCCCAAAGCCAACAGGGATCAGGAAGAAAAGTTGAGGGACAAAAGGAAAGTACACAGATCACTTTTTGTGTTGGAG
>NW_021604592.1:3910959-3913999 GCF_004785775.1 Grammomys surdaster
TGTGTGTGTGTGTGTGTGTTTCCACCAAAAGACATGTACTCCTACTACCTGCAAGAAGCTCAGTTTACACAAAGCATGATGCAGATGGTAAGCCTGTAATGTTTCTGTAGACCTCCTAATCCATAAGGTATGTTATCCAGGACCATAAAGACATGTCTGCAGATTCTCCTTCTCTCATAGGTTTGAGTGTGCTGTGGCGTGATTGGGCCTAGGGAGGCAATGGACTCTTTCTTTGCTGTCTTTGGTCCATAGTGAATTTTTCAAACCTGCCTGAGATTTCACAGTACCCTGGAACACACATCAAACTTTCCTTGCTCCCTTTTGCATGCCAAGTGAGGCTCTCCACTCTGCCTCCTAGCCTTCTTCAATTCCCTCATTTCTTTCACATGGGCATTTCCCTTACTTCGTCTCATGCACATTTAATCCAGTATTGACATCAGTGTTTCAGGAAACTGAACTAACATAGAATTTCGTTGTCTGCCTGGCTCTTTTGAGAAATGACCTTTCACCAGTATGAATACATACAATGTTACTTTGATCGCCTTAGCAAGTATTAAATGGTAGTGGTGGACAATACCTTGAACATGATTCTGTTCCTTTGTATCCAGAACTTCCAGCTCACTTTTCTCTTTAAAATGGTTAAATTGGGAATATTGAAAATAATGTTTTCTATAAAAATGTAGAAAGATATTGGAGCAGTCGGACTGTGTACTAATTGATTCCAAAGTAATATCTGTCTTGCAGAGGGGCTGGCTCTGGGCTCTGGGTTCTACATTCTGAGCATGATAGAGGCTGACTATTTTGAAGACTAGGTGACATTTCCTTCCCAAGTACATTTTGTTTTCTGATCAAAGATTGGGAAGTCTTTGCAAGAAATACTGGTTGCTGTTTCGTCTCTATTGTTTATTTATTGTCTATGTATTTGTTTATTTATTCAGAGAGAGTACTGATTTTAAGAGTCTGTTTCCCAGGGTATGGAAGAGTAGTGTATTATGAATGAAGATAAGCATGGTATATTAAATTTTTAATTTATAAGATTATAGTCTGGATCAATTCTCAATCAATCAATTCCTTTGAAGTAAGTGCTTTAAAATTGTTGGGTGGGAGCTGGAGAGATGGCTCAGCATATAAGAGCACTGGCTGCTCTTCCAGAGGTCCTAAGTTCAATTCCCAGCAACTACATGGTGGTCCTCAACCTTCTGTAATGGGATCTGATGCCCTCTTCTGGTGTGTCTGAAGACAGCTACAATGTACTCATATACATAAAAGAAATAAATCTTTAAAAAAAATTCCATTGGGCATATCAGTTCACTTTTTTTAATCTCAGAATTTAGGAAGCCGAGGTTGATGGCTCTCTCTGTAGAAGCTCCAGGCCAGCCAGGGCTTCTTAGATCTTGTCTCAAAAAGCCCAAACAAAGCAAAACACACACACACACACACACACACACACACACACAAAACAAAAGCAAACAAAAACACACAAACAAAATACCCAATCAATACATGTTAGCTATCTTCCTTGGGAATTTGTTATGGTGTCAAACTAGACTAGAAATATACATAAAGCCTTTTGCACCATTTAAAAATCTAAACAATCACATATTTGCTGTCACTGTTTCTACTATAAATCTTTTTATTGATCTTACCATAGGTGCTTCCTCTGCTTTCCCCTCTAAAAGGATTACTCATCCATCATTATTTCTAGCTAAATTATTAGTCATAACTAAACCTCAAATAGGTCCTGTTTTCTTGGCACAGAAGTGGATGTGGTTTTTGCTTTGTTTTTTGTTTTTCATTTTTTCCTTTAGGTAGAGGGGATATAGTTAGGAGCTTCTTCATTTCAACTTACTGTGCTCAGTTGGAACTTCTGCTCAAGGTTACTGATGTCTGATGTGTCATTTAGTCTGCAAATGGGTGGAAACCGAAAGATGACAGAAAGAAGTAATGATGCTGAAAGAAGGTATAATTCACAGGCAAGGAGTATTTGTAAATTGTACAAGATGGAACCACTCCCTAGTAATCCTGACTGAGTGCAGTAGCTTACTTGATGAATGATTATAGGGTGGGGAGGAGACCACATAATTTCACATAGATTTTCACCATACTTTAGGCCTGCTTCTCAGGATGTCTCTCAGAAAGGTCATATTTTCAATTTCCCCAGTGGGTGAAGGAAAAATTGCCTTTCATTAACTTCAGACACTTTTTTACTTTGTGTGAAAGACTGAAAAGTTTGAGAATGAAAGTAAAAGCCACATTCTACATTTCCTGGCTGTCAGAAGCTGGAGAAGAAAATAGAAGGCAAAGGAAACAGGTAAGCCCCACACAAAGTGATCTAAGTCCTACCAAAAAAAGAAATAATATATGTAAGTTACCTGAACTGCCAAGAACATTTGTCACTTCTTAAAGGGAAGGCATCATTATAAAGATCTATAAGATGACTTAGGGTGTGACCCGCTCAACTGGCCAATCAAATGAGGCCAGCTCAGACAGGCTGGGTCAGGTAAAAGCAAACACTTTCATCACTTTTACTTCCTAAATTGCTCTGATTTTTTTTTTTGTTTGGTTGGTTGGTTGTTTGTTTGTTTGGTTGGTAAGCTGTGGTTTACAAGAAGCAAAAACTAATGGAAAATAAAGTTCCTGAAGGTTTTATAGGGGTAATTTACATAACATTATCATAGCACTTACATTTTAACTCAGCATTAATTTAAAAGATAAAGAGAATTGCAACTCAAAAAGAAATGGATGTGTCCCAGCAGAAGTGTTGAACTGAATAGGGTGATTGTCTGTTTTTAAACCAGGAATGTAAAAAAGTTAACCTCTTTATATAATATTCACGGTATAACAAATTGTTTTCATATAATGGACAAAGACTATGAAAAAGGTTGTCTGGAGTTAAATGCAATGTTTAGTGTATTTTGACATTGCATGAACACTTGATAGTGAGCAAAGTCAAAGTCCAAACCAAAAGAATTCATTTATGAAAAACATTTATCACACACACACACACACACACACACACACACACACACACACACACACA
>NW_021604592.1:3914009-3932852 GCF_004785775.1 Grammomys surdaster
ACACACACACACACACACACACACACACACACACACACACACACACAAAATTATACCTAAAGTAAGAAAATATAGCCAGAACATCAGAGGAAAGAGGTTGAATCTGTTACTTGTCATTTTGTTCCAAAACAAATAAGCAAATGAAAACAAAACAAAAAGAAATCAAAAAATTTTCCAAGCAATAGCTCTCTCTGTTTTCTCTAACCCTGAAAACAAATCTAGAAATGGATGGAGAGTGGGCAGTGTTCGTGGTTTTATTACTCATTTTGTTAATCCTTATGTTGTAATGAGTTCAACTAATGTTTTGTTTTGTTTAAGATGTCTTCTAGCTATTCCAAGATATTTAAATTATTTGTCACTAAAAAAGACATCTAATCTTAGGGGTAGCATGAAAATATGCCTATAAGCATGGACCTGAAGAATAGTACTATTGACATGTGGTAAGCCAAAACCAACCCAGATCTCAGCCATCTGTAAAGATGGTAATACATTCTCCGCCACCCTGTTTTTCAAGAAAATGTGTTCTTCTAAAACCATCTTTGTGGATATGTGTATATGTACTTTTAACAGTATTCGTGTTCTTATATGAAGCATAATACTATAAAAGGAAACATTGGTAAATATGAATGAAAAATGCTAGACATTTTATAACTTGAATTATATTTGAAGGCTAGCTTTAAAATTTTATTGCTTTGTTTTGATTGATGATTTCTCTCCTGATTCATTTTATAAATGAATTTTATTCTATTATGAGAAAAAATAAAATTCACAAAGAACTGGTTCAAATATAAGTGGATAGCTTAAAACTCCACTTCATGAGCAGCTGAAACTACTTTTAAAATCAAGTTGCTTCTCTATTGAGTCAGCTTCTATAAGAAACTTCATTTCTCCCTCTTGATGTTCCTTTGCACTCTCCATTTGATGACATCATTGACAGCTCAATTCTAGAGACAAGTAAAAAGGCTCCTAATGTACTGATGATTGACAGCCCCATAGTCAGTCATATTGTATTATTGCTGTCTGTTGAAGTAAGAGGTTTCCTTCTTCTAGCGATTGAAGAATGGATTATCTTAATATCTACATTCAGTTTGTATTTTATGACAACATCCTATAAAGCAACAGAAAAAGCCTCTGTCTTACCAAAGACTTGTCTACTTGCTGTTGGGGATTGGTGTGGTGCTGCTATGTATTCAAATGCTAAATATTGGCCCTAAATCTGGGTTGTAGTCTGATGAGCTCTTTCTCATGTACACCAAATGATAATGTTTAAACATTGCTTGTTTTTATTCTCCGACTGGTTTAATAAAAGTGGTTGACAGCCAATTACTTGGGAGAATAGAGGTAGGTGGGTTGTTGGTTCCCTGGGCTGGGAATTGAAGGTAGGGACCAAAAGGCCAGTGGGGCATGGGAAGATGAAAAGGCCTAATGGAATGAATCCAACACAAACAGGAAGGGTATTGACGAGTAATTTGGGAAAAACAGCTGGGAAATCGTCTCGTGTAGAAAAGCAGAGTACCATGTCTTCTTAAGAATAGCAGGGAGACCATAACTCAAGCAGTGTACCATATCTTCTGAAGAACTGCAGGTAGATCATAATTCAAGGCAGTGTACCATATAGACCATGACATGTTTCAAGGCACAGGCCAAGAAGATTTTGTACTTTTCCACCACCTGGACCCTCTTACCCCCTCCCCTTGTAAAACATGCTATAAAAAAGCATTTCATGTTCAAAAAAAGAAATAAAAAAAAAAAAAAAAAAAGGAAAAACAGTTTAGGGGCAATTACCCAGTATTTGTGGTAAAGCTGATTAAATAAACTGGTAAAGACTATGTTTTGATTATTGGGGTCTGGCAGAGTCATTATAAGAACTAATGGAATTATTAAATATCATACAACAACACCTCACAGTAGGGAATATATGGAAATAAAGAAGGAGGGAAGAGAGAATCTGCCTACCCACCTATACTTCTGACCTCTCCAAACTGTAAACACATTTGATCACTATCTCTTTGTAGAGATTTGGAGACTCATAGCACTATTGGTTTTTTAATAATTTAGGCATATTATAGATTCTTTTCTGATAGTAAGTTGGAAATAAAGTGCTCTAATTTCCTGTACTTTAGGGAGGGTGGAGAAATCACCTACATGAAATTAAAAGTATTCTGTCAGTTCAGTGAAAATGCAATCAGTCTACTGCTTATAACCATGATAAGGCCTTGATCTTACAGAACTTGCTTCTGAGTGTTATTTTTAGTGTGCGCTATTTTTTTTTCTGGTGTTGCTCCTTCCATAAGATCAATTGATTGCTATGAACACCAAATTGGCTAATAAAAAAAAAGTGGATTTTGAACATTCTGAATGTATTTACGTTAATTGTGGAGTAATCAGCCTTCTAATGAATTCACGTATTTTGACTAAAAAAAAAAGACTAATTATATCTTTAGTATTTCATCTTCTTCCTCTGTCAAAGTTTTAGCTTTATCAGGATGGCAGTGTGCAAACAAAAACATATACGCCAAAGCCATCCCAGACTCCTCTGTGGAAAACTTCACAGAAGAAGGAAAAAAGACAATCAGCATATGCGGGCTGTCCTTTGTTATTCCTTATTCTTTATTCCTGAATGTGTATGCTTTGACTGGAACTACAATAGCCATCTCATGGCCTGGTAGTGACCTTAAGATTGGAAACAACTGGGCAGGTTAGTGGAGTGGGAAGTGAGGAATGCTGAGAATAGCCGTCATGTCCTGGTGTGAATGCATCAAGCCCTAGAACATCCAACTGTAGACTGGGTGTTTTCAAAGAAAACGATTCCTGTCTTTTTATTCTACCTTAGTACACATTTGACTTCACAGTCAGAGCAATTTCTAGCTGAACTAGAAAAATTATAGTATCTATGCCTTCTGCTACTTAAAGTAGCTCTTTATCTAATGGTAATATTTGATATTTACACTGATGTTTCGTATGTGTCACATGTCTTGCTGGCATAGGAACTCAAAATTTATCTCATCCTTTTCAAAAGTTCCCTTTATTAAACTCTGTAAAGCCATTATTACTCTCTTAGTCAATAAAGCAAAACTGTAGATGTTAAACTTTCACTTTCTGGCTATCAGCTCTGACCTTCATATCTGGCCTTTAAACCTTTAATATCTTTTGTATGAACTTCTGCAAAATTTTCTGTTCCCCATGATCCTTCTAAACTGAATATAGCTCCCTGGCTTAAAAGGTTTATAGGAAACCCTTCCTACTGTCTAGAGTCATGTACCTCTACTTTGTCCCTTATGATAACATAGAAATTTGTGTGTTTATTGGGAGTCATAGGTACTCACTATATATCCAGTTATATGACCTGCTCAGAATCTTATATAGTTTTTCCAGCTACTGCAGATATATGTAGTTCCTGGACTGTGTACCTGTATCAGATTCTGGTGGCCAGTTTGACGCAGATCATCATTTAGTTAAGTTTAGCTTGGAAGATACAAAAAGCCTATTAAGCTCTTCCAGAATCTTGGAAGCTTTCATTACAATTATACCTTAGGCTGCATCCCTTCATTTCCCCTTCCTTTTTCTTCTTCAATGAATGATTTTATATGTGCAGTCAGGAACCACATGAAGAGAGTGTATGGAATGCATAAAATGTGTATAATGTATGTAGGTTGAGAACCTATAGGATTATGCCCTCCCAACTCTAAAACTGAAATAATGGAAATAAAAAAAAAACATTCACTTAAAATCTTATACTAACAAAATTTGGAAAATAACTAAAGTTCCTTCAATAGGTTACTGATTAAATAAATGTCATAACTACTTTTCTATAGCATGACATGAATATACGTTTAACAAAATCTTCAATGGAAATAACAAGTATGCAGAAGTATATATTCAGTGATGGATACACACACACACACACACACACACACACACACACACACACACAGAAATGCTTCTCTAGAAAATGTATGGGAAACTAGTGAAAAGGTTGACTCAGTGGAGACAATGGTGATTTGAGAGGAGAGGGTTTGGATTTCATCGTTGGTGTATTTTACTTTTGAAAAAATAACTAAGTGCATATATTTTTTTACCTTCAAAAAACAGGTGGAATGAATTTCAAGGGAACCATACTCAAAAGGCATGAAGTTCATGCACAAATGACAAGATTATAACTAGTCAGTTTTCTAAACTACAAACAATTTTTATGACAAAGGATAAAGCCTACATGAATGATATCAGACAGCTATAAGTTAGAGGGTTAAACTCTTGAATTAGTATCACACACATACACACACCCCACACACACATCTTTGTGTGTATAACGCCATATTTTTTATCAAATTATTCATGTAGATCATAGTATGTTATTTTGAAACATAGGCATGTTGAGATTTTTCACACACACACACACACTTTCTCCCCAAGCTAGATTATAATTATTTTTACGTCAAATTTTTACTTTTTAATAAATCAAAATAGCCATTTTACCTTTTGATAAGGGGATTAAAATGTGGTTATTGATTGTGAAAGAAATAGATTAGTAACGGGTTTAAAGTCTTTACTAATTCCAACCTCTACCTATATGAAATAAAAATGTAGTAATGTCCTTCAGTGCCTGCAGATAAATACTTAGCATGTACAATCTTCTTTAGCAATCAAGTGAGCTTAGAGAGTTATTAGCTATTAACTGGATTTATTGAGTGTACACCTCAAATAAGCCTCTAGATATAGTCATAAAACTTTGAAGTAGAGATGGAATTGTTGTTATTAAACTTAAAAATGAGAATCATCTAGAAGTAATTCGTAAGAACAAGTACTTGATATAATCATATACACCCTCCCGCTCATCTAGTTTAGGTAAGACATGATCTTACTTTTTTTTTCCTTTGTATGCTTACCATCTTTAGAATCCTGTCATTGTTCTTCATCCTGTATGGCCATTTTTTATAATGCAGTGGAAATTTTTAAGGTCTTAATAAATGCTTACAGAAGAAATAGCTATGTAGGGACAACTACTATGGCAAGACTTAAATAAATGCTTTGAAGTACATTTTGAAAGGATTCACTTGCATGATTGATCCTTTTTTCTCTGAGAATGGTGTAAGGAGTAAAAAGTGTCATAATGGTTCAGACTGGGAGGAGAAATCGAAGATGCCGAAGGGATAGTGTGATGGGCTTACAGCCAAAATTCTATGACAGCAATGAGTCCACACAGAGGATGGTCTGCTTTAGAAGCACATGTGAAATGGAGCAAGCATCCATCACCCTGTGAAATGTTGGGTTGCATAGTCACAGTGGTAAATTCTCGAAAAGACCTTCAAGGGACGTTTGGATATAGGGAACAGTGGTGACATCCTGCAGAAGTGAATTATTTCGAATACAATGGAGTTTCATGGGAACCAGAAACCACTGATAGGAACTTACAGGGCCTGAAATCCTAGTTGGTGAGTTGGATTTGAGTCAGTATATGCATAAATCAATGTAACACTCAACCCTTCTCAGAGAAGCTTCTTGTCGTAGACAACAATTAACCAACATACCAACATAACGGACATTAGGCAGGGAGTAAGAGAGGTTTGAACACTCAGGCTAAATGGTTTGTTTTCATCAAAACCATCCCCCTCAAGGCTCAGAGTTCTGTGTGAAAAGAGAGACAGAAACACTGAGAGAGCCAGAGATGGTGGATGACTCTTCCAGACACAGCAGGGCTTATGCACATATAAGCTCATGGAGACAGTGATAGCATACACGAGCCATACACAAGATGAAGATAGGCAAGATCCCAGCATTGAGAAGGGAAAGTTCCACTCCTAACCAAGAAGCTTTTTACAATTAATGACTACTGAGAAAGGGAAAATCCATTTTCTTCCAGTGGAATGTCATTGGATCTTTCAACCTCACTCCTGTGCAGGACTCGTGGTCAAGAGTAGTTGTTGAAGAAAAGATTCCATAATTTGCGTGTGTGTGTGTGTGCGTGCGCGCATGTGCACACACACACACACACACACACACTTTTTGTTTTGTTTTGTTTTATTTTAGTGTTTTTACTATTTTTGTCCTATTTTTATTTACTTTTATTTTAATTTATTTTAGAAGGAGAACAAAAACATGAAGTTGGGTCGATAGGAAGCTGGAAACGGTCTAAGAGGTATGCGGGAGAGAAAATATGATCAAAATATATTGTAAGAAAAATTTTAAATAATATAAAATAGAAAAGATAAAATCAAATAACCCAGGTTATTACTGTTTTTTTCTGTTCTTATAAGAATTATTTGCTGAATGATTATAAGTGTGGGTATGTCATACTCATACTCCCACTCAAACTCCCATGGATGAGTTTTAAAAAAAATACAACCACGTGAATGCATTCAGATCATGTATACTAATAAATCTTCTGGTTCAGGTAATACTAGCCTGTTATTTTGCATGAGATTAGCTTAGCTCCTCTACTATTTGATGAAATGTAGAAATAAAGAAAAATGAATAAATAGGATCTTTCCAACTGAACTTCCTGGTATATCCCACCAAGAAGGTTTTTGTTCTCACAACAGATGTAGGCTGAGAACGTAGTGGTTTTTTTCCTAGGTTTTTTTCCATCAAGGAATTCTAAACCTAGAGGAAGAATAGGAACATAAATTTCTTTATGTGTATTTTTTCATCTTCCAGTAACATTCAACATTCCGATGAATACAAAGCTCTCAGTTAAAATTCTCTCTCTCTCTCTCTCTCTCTCTCTCTCTCTCTCTCTCTGTCTCTCTCTCTGTCTCTCTCTCTGTCTCTCTCTGTCTCTGTCTCTCTGTCTCTGTCTCTGTCTCTGTCTCTCTCTCTCTCTCTCTCTCTCTCTCTCTCTCTCTCTCTCTCTCTCTCTCTCTATATATATATATATATATATATATATATATATATATATATATATATAATGTGTTTTATAGAGAGAGGTTTATATTTTGTTCAGAATATTATCAAAAAAAGAGCTGTGACCCATAATTATACTTTTATAATAATTGAAACAGTTTATCTACAAAATTATTTAAGCCATTTAATTGGTTAAGCTACATCTTTTTAAATGTATGTTAGATATTTTCCTGTATTTTAATAAAATATTCTAAAAAACATATAAACTTTGAATATATTATACAGAACAAAATATAAACATTTTCAACATTGACTTTGAACACAGTAGTACCGAATTTGTCTCACTTGATGCTTTATATTTTCAGATGGCCCAAGATGACCAAGTTAATTAAATTAAATTATTTTTTTCTCACTTAAAATCAATCAGTTTTTATATAAGGCATTTTCTAGAGAAGGGTTCTTTACCTTGAACTCAAGTGTTGTTTTATAATTGAGTCCCAAAATATTTTCAGAGTGTCTTTTTTTTTTGGCCAGGCAAGGAGGAGGCTGTGAGAAATGTGTCTTTTGAATGTGCAAAATTACTACTCAAATGCTATGGAAACCAGAAATAGTGAGTACATTAGTTATTTTTCTGATACTGTGATAAAACACCATGATCAGGAGCAATTTATGGGAAGAAGAGTTCGTTTTGGCTTGTGGTTCTAGAGGGAAAGTCCATAATGTCAGAAAAGGGATGGTAAGAGGAAGCTGGAGGCAAAAGCTGAGTGATCTTCAGTCACAGGAGAGAGAGAGAGAGAGAGAGAGAGAGAGAGAGAGAGAGAGAGAGAGAGAGAGAGAGAACCATGAGATTATAAACTCTCGAAGACTGCCTGCAGAGACACATTTTCTCTAGAAGGCTCCTAAGGGCCCCAAACATCACCACCACCACCAAACAGTGCCTCAAACTCAAGACAGCACATTCTAATATATGAGCCTATGAGTGACATTTCTTGTTCTAACCAACACAGTGGGCTTCAGTACTTTCCTCTCGGTTATCTACATCCCAAAGCATGCTCAGGAACTTTTCTTTTCAAAGGAGGAAAATCTTAAGACCCTACCCCTACCTTACGAACTACTTGGGTGGAATGTCATTCTTCAATGGGTTGTGGCCACCAGTAGGTTTCTCATGGTGTAGTGGGTGCCTCCTTAGCCATGCAGACATGGGAAACAGTAAGTGAATTCAATATAAGCTGTAAGCTAGTTTGAATGAAGAATGTCTCTCACAGGCTGCTGTCTGTAAATACTTGGTCCCCAGTTATGGCACCCTTTAGAGAGGTTTAGGAGTTGTGCCTGTCCTGGAAAAAGGCTCACCCTACTTGGATGTTCACTGTCTCTGTCCTGTGTTTGTGGCTTAAGCTGCAAACTCTCAGCATCTGGCTCCTGTTGTTCTTGCTTCTCTCGGTTGCCATGTTGTTTCATATGGACCCTCTGGAAGCATAAGCCCAAATTATTTCTTCTATAATTTCCCTTGGTCATAGTGCTTCATCAAAACAACAAAGAAGTAATCAATACATTCAGTTATTTTATTAAAAAAAGAAGAGGATACAAAGTTAGGAGACAAACATGTTGGTGGGTTCGAGATTAGTTGGGGGGAAGTTGGAGGGGGACCTTTAGCTGAAAATCATACATAAAATACCTTCAGACATTCAATGTAGAATCAAACACATGAAGATTTCTATGGATGTTCACCTTTTTCATCCTTTAGATCTTCCTGGGTAAAACCCTGAGCTAACTATATAAAGAAATCACTCACAGCCCTACCTAAACAAGTATTTATGTGAGTTCTTAGAAAAAGACAACCCAATCTGAATTTTTTTCTCTACCCCTTACAAGTGAACAAAAATAAAAGTCCTCCATGAATTTGCATAAGTTATGAAAAATATATAGCCATATCCAATGTTTAAAAATAAAAAAGATACTTTGATATCTTTGTTAACCTTAAAACTTTCATGGGATAAAAAAGATATTCACTAGCATGCAAACAGACTTTTGGAGTATTCCTGTATGTTGCCCCTGACTTTTGAACTCTCCCTTGTCAGAAGAACTGATAATCCAGTCCTTAGAGCTTTCAGAGCCTAATTAAAAAGAAGTTCTCATTGTTTTACTCTACTCATAGTAAAATAGCAATTAAATTCCCCACAGGAATTTAATGTATGGTTAGGCTTGAGATTATTCAATTACATTTATTTAAAATTTTAAATTAATAATGTTTTTATTTCCTTTAGTAGAATAATAGTAGTGTATCTCCTCCTAGGCCCATGGACTTTCTCATCTTAAGTTTTTGGCAACTTTAATGAGGTATGGATATCATCTCAATGGGTGGTCCTTAAATCCAATCAAGTTGTGATTAGTTCCTCCCATAACCTTTGTTCCACCAGAGGGGATGGGTGACACCCTGGAAGCAGTGTTTTCCAGACACATCAGGACTTAAGCACATACAAATTCATAAAGACTGTGGCAGCATGTACAAGACCTGTGCAGGTTCAAGTCAGACAAAATCCTAGCATTGAGAAGGGGAAATAAACATAATGTCCACACTTAGCCAAGAAACTATTTGGAATTTATACCTGCTGTGTAATGTCAAGTCTATTTTTTTTTCAAATGGAATGTCACTGAGTATATTAACCATACTACAGGGTGGGCTCCATGCCCATGAACAGTTAGTGAACACAAAATGAACTCCATGGTGTCTTTGTGGACTTTTTGAGTTCTTTTCTTTTGGTATATTTATTTGTCTTACTGGTTTTATTATTTGCTTTGATTTTTATTTTTATGAGCTTTTCTTCCATTGAGACAGAGAGAGAGAACACAAGAATGGTGGGTAGAGAGGTGTGTAGGATATTGGATGATTTGGAGAAAGGGAAAAACATAGTCCAATTGTACTGCATGTATATATGAAGGTAATCTAATTGGAATAGTCAAATGACTGGGAAAATAGAACCTAAATTGGATACCTTTCATCACTAAATGAAGCCTCTAGTTCTGGAAATGGTTTATATCAATTGAGTTGTTGGCCAAATGGGTCCCATGGGGACTGCTAAGCTATTGCTAAAGCTATTAGTTGCTCCCCACAAATAGAAAACTGAAGGCAACACACATACAACACAATGAACACAGAGAAGTTGAGCTGATGCCTACCCTATTGATGAGTGTCCGTAGTACTGGAAGTACTTTGCATGTTACCAAAGGATAAAGGTAAACATCAACCCAGCCACAAACCCTTTCATCTATATTGGTGACCTCCCTGAAAAATGTGCTAGTGTAACGGTCGCACAAAGCTTGTGGCACTAATCAAACAATATTTGGTTGAAGTTAAGGCTCATTCCATTAGATGAAACCCAACCCTGATACTGTTCAGGTGGCCAAGAATCTGAGACTAGATAGAACCTAGGGTAATAGAAAATACTATGGTTCTGTTGAAAGATCATAGGAAAAAACTGACCCTTAACAATATTCTGCTATACTTATATATCAGTGTCTTGCTCATTATCACTAGAAAAGCTTCCTCCTTGTGTAGATGAGAGTAAATATAAAGACTCCCAGCTAGTCAATATACAAAGAGTGAGAGACCTTAGAAGACTTAGTTCTAAATGGGATACCCCCATCAAATCCCTCACTTCAGGGCTTGAGGAATCCTGCAGGAAAGGATATCAAAAGAATGTAAGAACCAGAGGGAATAGAGAACATGGACATGAAGGAAACAAAGCCTTCTAAATCAACATGATCAAAGCACTTTTTTGAACCCATAGAAACTGAGGTAGCACATAGGACCTGCAGAGATCTGTATAAGATGTGGTCCCAGTTCAGAGAGGGAAAGTGGACATGAGTCCCCATCCCTAACCCAGAAGTTGTTTCTAATTGATAACTGTTCACAATTTAGTTTTCTCCAACAAAGTTCACTGGGTATACTCTTAATGCCAGGCCCCATGACCTTTTACTTTATACTGAGATAATGACTATCGTTGTTGCTGAGATGTGTTTCTCATATACAGCAGAATGATGGGTTCTGTTTATACATCTATTCTGTTAGCCAGTGTCTTTTTATTGGGAAATTGAATCCATTGATGTTGAGAGATATTTATGACCAAGATTATTGCTTCCTGTTATTTTGATGTTGCTGGTGGTTGAATGTATGTGTTTCACTTCTATTGGTTTTGAGGTATTAAGGATGTGAAAATACTTAATTCTTATGTTTTCGTGAGTGTAGTTAGCCTCATTGTGTTGGAGTTTAACTTCTATTATCCTCTGTAGGGCTGGGTTAGTAGAAAGGTATTGTTTAAATTTGGCTTTTGTCATGGAATATCTTGGTTTTTCCATCTATGGTGTTTGAAAATTTTGCTGAGTATGGTAGTCTGGTCTGACATCTGTGGTCTCTTAGGATCTGCAAGATCTCTGCCCATGCCCTTCTAGCTTTTACGGTCTCAGATGAGAAATTGGGTATAATTATGATAGATCTGTCATGGATTAAAGCTGGACTTCAAAAACAACAGAAACAACAGAAAGCCTACATATTCATGGAAACTGAAATTCTCTACTCAAAGATCATGGGCCAGAGAAGTAAAGAAAGAAATTAGACTTTCTGGAATTCACTGATTATTAGCGTACAACATATAAAACTTATGGAACACTATGAAAGTAGTGTTTAGTTCATAGCACTAAGTGCTCTCATAAAGAAGCTGGAGAGTTCTCATACTAATGAATTAAAAGTACATCTGAAATCTCTAGGAAAAAAGAAGCAAACATACCTAGGAGGAGTAGATGGCAGGAAATAATCAAACTCAGGGCTGAAATCAATAAATTAGAAACAAAGACAACAAATACAAAGATTCAATGAAACCAAGAGCTGGTTCTTTGAGAAAAATCAAGAAGATAGATAAACCCTTATCCAAACTAACAAAATGGCAGAGACACAGTACTGTAATTAACAAAATCAGAAATTAAACATGAGAAGTAACAACAGACACTGAGTAAATTCAAAGAATCATTAGGTCTTACTTCAAAAGCCTGTACTCCACAAAATTGGAAAATCTAAATGAAATAGATGATTATTCAGACAGCAGACATGAATTCTACAGCTAAATCAAGGTCAGATAAACTATCTGAACAGTCCTATAACCCCTCTATAACTCTTAAGGAAATAGAGGCAGTCATTAAAAGTCCCCCAACAGCAGTGGCAGGAACAGAGCAGCAGCAACAGCAGCAACAGCAGCAACAACAACAACAACAGCAACAAAAAGCCCAGGGCCTGAAGGTTTTAGTGCTGAATTCAATTCACTTTCAAAGAAGAGCTAACACCAATATTCCTCAAACTACTCCACAAAATAGAAACAGAAGGAACACTGCCAAACTAATTCTATGAGGCCACAGTCACCCTGACACCTAAACCGGAGAAAGAATCAACAAAGACAATTTCAGACCAATTTCCCTTATGAACATTGATGCAAAAATACTCAATAAAATACTTGCAAACTGAATCGAAGAATACACCAAACACATCATCCAACATGACCAAGTAGGCTTCATCGCAGGAATACAGGAGTGATTTAATATATAAAAATCTATTAATGTAATCCATCATATAAACCAACTTAAAAAAAACCCTCATGGTCATCTCTCTAGATGCCAACAAAGCATTTGACAAAATCCAAGGGGTGCTTCATGATCAAAAGTCTTGGAGAGAACAGGAACACACTGTGCATGCTTAAACGCAATAAAGACAATATAGAACAAACGAATAGCCAACATCAAATTAGATGGCAGAAACTTAAAGTATTTCCACTAAAATCTGGGATAAGACAAGGTTGTCTATAATCCCCCTATCTCTTCAATATACTTTAAATTCTAGCTAGAGCAAAAATACAACTAAAGGAGATTAAGGGGATACACATTCGAAAGGAAGAATCAAATTATCTCTATTTGTAGATGATATGATAGTATATATATTCTACCAGAGAATTCCTACAGCTGATAAACACCTTCATCAAAGTGACTGGATACAAAATTAACTAAAACAGAAAACAACAAACAAACAA
Source organism: Grammomys surdaster (assembly GCF_004785775.1). Lineage (NCBI taxonomy): Eukaryota > Metazoa > Chordata > Mammalia > Rodentia > Muridae > Grammomys > Grammomys surdaster. The sequence continues at coordinate 3,926,924 of NW_021604592.1, forward strand.
ACAAACAAACAAAAAACAGTAGCCCTCTTCTACACAAGTGATAAACAGGATGAGAAACCAGTTAGGGAGACAGTACCATTCACAATAGGCAAAAATAATATAAAATATGTTAGTGTAACTCTAACCAATCAAATGGAAGATGTGTATGACAAAAACTTAACATCCCTGATGAAAGAAATTGAGGAAGATATCAGAAAATACAAAGATCTCTCATGCTCATAGATGGGTAAGATTAATATAGTGAAAATGACCATTTTACCAACAGCAATCTACAAATTCAGTGTAATTCCCATCAAATTTCCAACACAATTCTTTACAGATCTTAAAAATAAAAATTCTTAACTTCAAATGGAAAAACAAAAAATCCAGGATAGCTGAAACAATCCTGAACAATAGAAAGAACTTCTGGAGGTATCACTATACCTGACTTCAAGCTGTACTATAGAGCAATATTAATAAAAACTGCATGATGTTGGTGTAGAAACAGACAAGTAGCTCAATGGAATTGAAGAGAAGATCCAGAAGTAAACTCACACTCGTTCAGACACTTGATTTTTTAATAAAGAAGCCAAAGCTACACAATGGATAAAGGAGAGCATCTTCAACAAATGGTGGTCTAACTGGTTGTCTGCATGTAGAAGAATTTTAAAAGATCCATATTTATCACCCTGCACAAAACCCAAGTCCAAATGTATGACTGACCTCAAGGTAAAACCAAATACACTAAATTTAATAGAATAGAAAGTGGGGAATAGCCAGTAACTCATCAGTACAGGAGACAATTTCCTGAATAGAACAATGGCTCAGGCACTAAGGTCAACAATTATTGAGTGGGACCTCGTGAAACTGAAAAACTTCTGTAAGGCAAAGGACACCATCATTAAGACAAAATGACAGCCTAGAGACTGAATAAAGATCTTCACTAATGCTGTATCTGACAGAGAGCTAATATCCAAAATATATAAAGAACCCAAGAATCAACACCAAAAATCCAAATAACCCAATTAAAACATGAGATACAGAGCTAAACAGAAAAAACTCAAATGGCCAAACACCTAAAGAAATGTCCAATGTCCTTAGTCATCAGGAAAATGCAAATCCAAACGACTCTGAGAGTCTATCTTACACCCATTGTATTGGCTAAGATCAAAAACTCAAGGACAGCACATGCTGGTGAGGTTGTGGAACAAGGGGAACACTACTGCCCTGGTGGTGGGCATGCAAACATTTACAACCACTCTGGAAATCAGCTTGAATTTCACAGGCTAATAGATGGAACAACAACATAAAAAAACACAAAAAAACAAAAAAGCAAAACTCATCTTGAGTGAGGTAACCCAAACCTCCAAAACATACCTTGTATGTGCTCACTTATAAGTTACTTTATCCATAAAGTACAGGGTAACCATGCTATAATCAACAGACCCAAAGAAGCCAATATTATGGAGGGCCCGAGGGAGGATGTTGAATATTTCTCGGAAGGAGAAACAAGATAGATATTGGAGGATAATTAAAGGAGATAACAAGCAGAAGAGAAGATAAGAAGGGGGAAATCACATGTAGGGAGAATAGGGAAGAGAAAAGGGAGATTGGTGGTGGGCGTGGCCAATCTCTAGGACACGGCAGGGACCTCAGATGGGTGGTGCCCCAGAAAGTCTATCGGGATGACTCTAGATGAGACCCTTAGCGGTGGGAGATATGTATCCTGAAGTGGCCACTTCCTGTAGCCAGGCAAGACTCTCAGTAGGGAGATAAGGACAGCCACCCACCCACAAAACCTTCAACCCAAAATGTGCCCTTCCTACAAGATGTGCAGGGACAAACACTGAGCAAAGACTGAGGGAATGGCGAACCAATGATTATTCCAAATAGAGATTAATTTCACGGGCAAGAAACAATCTGTGATGCTATTGACGATACTTTGCTATGCTTGCAGACGAGAATCTAGCATAACTGTCCTCTGAGAGGCTCCACTCAGCAGCCAATGGAAAGAGATGCAGAGACTCACACCCAAACGTTACAAGGAGCTTGGGGAGTCTTATAAAAGAGTTGGGAGAAGAATTCAGGGATCTGAAGAGGACAGGGACTCTACAGGAAGACCAAGAGTCAACTAACCTGGACCCTTGAGGACTCCCAGAGACTGAATCATCAACCAAAGAGCAAGTACGGGCTTCACCTAGGTCCCTTGTATATATGTTGCCGATGAGCAGCTTGATCTTTATGCGGGTCCCCAACAACTAGAGTAGGGCTGTGTCTGAGCCTTTTGACTATCTGTAGACTCCATGCCCCTAACTGGGCTGCCTTGTCTGGCCTCAGTGGGAGAGGGTGCACATAGTTAGTTCTGCAGAGACTTGATGTGCTAAGGTGTAGGGGTAATGTGTGGTGGTGGTAGTTAGTAGGAAGGGGGTGACACTCAGAGGGGAACTTCCACTTCTCAAAAGAGAAGGAGAAAGTAGACTGAGGAGAAGACTTGTGTGAGGAGATACTGGGAGGAGAGGAAGTGCTGCCATTGGGTGGTAAAGTGAATAAATAAATAATTTTTTAAAAGTAAAAAATCCTATGTTTTTAATAAAATATTTAATTTTTAAATTATTTCTTTTCTTTTTTGCTATTTTAATATCAAAGTTACATTTCCTCTTCCTTCTTTTTTAATCTCTGAATCTTCTCAGATATACGTCTTTGCTAGTTTTCAAATTCATGAGCTCTCCTTTCATTGACTGTTGTTAAAAGGTACAATGACTAAACTACATTTTCACGGACCCATTCCAAACAGACATTTGGTATCTTGTTTCTAAGATGATAATTTCATTTAAACAAAAAGACAGAACAAACCTAATTCCAAATAATAATCTAAATTTCTAATTCAAAGGCAATGTACAAAAATACATTTTTCCTTCAAATCAGCTTACCCTAGACTACAGAACATAAAATGAATCACATGTATCATTTCAGTAACATCTACTAATCATAGTCTTGTATTGTACTGTTGAAAATTTCATTTAAACATCATTTACAAAGGACAATGCTTTTGGATGTCTGTTCATATGCAATCTATGGACAGGAATGTTTATAAAACCACCTTGAACAATACTTCAAATGGAAAATTTTTCTAAATATAATCATGAAAAGACATTTTCTAGGCTCTAAAATTGTATGCTCTGGAGAAAAGAGGTGAGCTAGTTTCTGCCTATTTTGAGTTTTTTTTTTCTTTACAAAGTTCATATAATAAAAAAGGGTAAAGTATAAAAACTAAACTCAGGAAATATGATTGTTATGTTAGTTTTCTTTGACAAGGATGATAACTTTAAATGGCAGTCTTATAACTTTCTCCTCCAGGACACTCAGATTTCCTCAAAGAAGTTTAAAACTTGGAGAAAATTCCTATCTAGGTTTTTCAGAGAAGTCTAAGCCGTGTTATTCTTTCAAGCAGTCATATTATGAAACATCAAGATTGAATACAGTTTGTTGACATTTTATCTTTTTAAATAACATTTTTGGGCAAAATTAAAGTGGCTTCATACAAAAAGGTAAAGAAAGGCAGCAAGAGACTAAGAGTGCCCCAGATTTCTTCAAGTGGTATTAGAATCTTTCAGGCAGACAGACAGACAGACACACAGACGCACACACACACAGACACAGACACAGACACACACACACAGACACAGACACAGACACAGACACAGACACAGACACAGACAGACAGACAGACAGACACACACACACACACACACACACACACACGTCCTGAGGTAAACTCAGCAGTGAGGCTTTAACTTGCACACAGATGGGGATGTGCATGATCTTAGGGCAGCCTCTCAGCTGAGCAACTTTGCTGCTCCCCACACCTACACAGGTCATCCATCCTCCCTCTCACAGAAATGGGGCTCAGAACAGTTCCATCCTTGACTGCAGAGTTGGAAGTCTCAGAATTTGTATATGACTACTGATCTTTTGTTTCTTAGAGAGTCAGAATATAATGCCAGGACCCACACAGTCTTTAAAAGCCTATCAGGTATTGAACATCATTATTTAGCTTAGGAGCAAAGAACTTCAACTATGAAATGTTAGAATTTAGAGTTGTGTGTTTGGTCTTGCATTAATTGTAAAACAAACAAACAAACAAACAAACAAACAAATGCCTACATTTCAAAGATGTGCAAAGAGATTGGAGTGAGGCAAAAATGTTCCCAGGTAAGACAATCAAGTTGTTCTGGGACCAATGGGAGGCAATGGGTTTCTTTCTTTCTTTCTTTCTTTCTTTCTTTCTTTCTTTCTTTCTTTCTTTCTTTCTTCTTTCCACAATTTATCTTTTATATTCACATAACATCCCAATCACAGTCCCCACTCCCTCATCTTTTCCCATCCCCACCTCACAAATTACCCCCGTTACCTCCCGCTCCTTAGAGAAGAAGAAGCCCTCCCTGAGACATTCAGGCCCAGCAGGACAAAGCACCTCCTCATCCACTGAGGCCCAACCAGGCAGTCCAGGTAGGAGTAGGGGATCCAATGGCAGGCAACAGAGTCAGAGACAGTTGTTAGGGGACCCATATGAGAATCAAGCTGTATACCTGTTACAAATACATAGGGGGTGGAGGGTAGGTCCAGCCCATTCGTGTTCTTTGGTTGGTGGTTCAGTCTCTGTGAGTACCCATGGGTCCACGTTAGTTGACTCTACAGGTGTTCTTGTGGTGGTTTTGACCATGCCCCCAGCTTACTCAATCCTATTTCTCACTCTTCCATAAATCTCCCTAAACTCTTCCTCATATTTTGCTGTAGGTCTCTGCATCTGTTTCCATCGGACACTGGACAAAGCCTCCCAGGAAACAGTTATGCTAGGTTCCTGTCTGCAAGCACAGTAGAGTATCATCAACAATGTTAGGTGTTGATTCTCTCCCATGGGATGGCTCCCAAGTCGGGCCAGTCTTGGCTGACTGTTCCCTCAGTCTCTACTCCATCCCTATACCTGCCATCTTGTAGGTATGACAAACTCTGGGTTGAAGGTTCTGGTGGTGGGCCAATGTCCCCCACCTACCACTGGAAATCCTACATGGCTACAGGAGGTGGCCACTTTAGTTTATATATCCCCAGCTGGTAGAAATCTCAGTTGGGGTCACCCCACTGTAGACTCCCTCATCCCAGGTCTCCAGCTAGTGCCAGAGATGCTTCCCACTCATTTTCATTGTCACTCACAGTTCTCTTCTGCCCCACTTCCCCAGACACCTGATCACCATTATCATCCCTCTCCTCACCCCCTCTCCTACCCAATTCTCTTTAATTTCCCCTTCTGAGTCATACATCCTCCCTTGGGACCTCCTTATTACCTAGTTTCTTTTGGTCTGTGGATTGTAGCATGGTTGTCCTGCACTTTATGGCTAATGTCTAATTATAAGTGAATACATACTATATGTGTCTTTCTAGGTCTCACTCAGAATGATATTCTCAAATTTGATCCATTTGCCTGCAAATCTTATGATGTCTTTGTTTTTAATAGCTGAATAGTATTCCACTGTGTAAATGAACCACATTTTCTTTATCCAGTCTTCAGTTGAGGGACGTCTAGGTTGTCTCCAGTTTCAGGCTATTATAAATAAACATATGTTATGAACATAGTTGAGCAAGTGTCCCTGTGGTAAGGTGGGGAATCTTTTGGGTATATGTCCAGGAGTGGTATAGTTGGGTCTTGAGGAAGAAGTATTCCATTTTTTCTAAGAAACTCCAAAATTGATTTCCAAAGTAACTGTAAAATTTGTACTCCAGTCAGCAATGGAGGAGTGTTCCCTTCTTGACATTACTCCTGAAGTGAACAAGAAGAGCTTTGGCAGCTGTCTGGGTTGCTAAATTCCCATTGTGTAATCTCAAGGAGATTGCTGGTTTTCCTTCCTTCCTTCCTTCCTTCCTTCCTTCCTTCCTTCCTTCCTTCCTTCCTTCC
>NW_021604592.1:3932862-3939902 GCF_004785775.1 Grammomys surdaster
TCCTTCCTTCCTTCCTTCCTTCCTTCCTTCCTTCCTTCCTTCCTTCCCTCCTGTCTCCTTCCCCCACATATTTCTCTTAAATAAATCAGTACAGTTGTGTATTGCAGAATATAAATTTAAGGAGAAAGACCTATTCCAGCAGATCTCTTTTATGTGCCTATGTGCTTCTTTAACACTTTGCCATTGTGAACACTGTGGTCATAGTAAGGTCTATGATACGTCACCTTCCTGCGAGTCTATTGGAGTTGGTACTGTGTAACATCATATTTCCATGAAAGTTTGATTTATAGTTTTAGAAGAATTCTAGTCAACCAGCCACCTTGGAATAAAGAATAATATATTAGTCTCAAATAGAAGTTCCAAGCTCTGTAAGAATGTAGCCATGGGACTTCATTCAGTTCTATGTATTAGGAAATGTAATAAAAAAATCAACCCTTCTAAAATCAGCAGAATATTGCCACACTCTAAGTGCTAAAAAATCAATGTAAAAACATCCTCAAGGCTTTACACCCTTGATTAAACATCAAAACATCATCATAGATCTACACTTTCTTTGATCATTTTTGAAAGACTTTTTTTAAAATACATGTTTACATATCCTATGAAATATAGTAGCCTTATTAAGTTGGTCCTATTTTGGTAAAATCATGTAGAACATTGAAAAACAAACTACCCTCCCTGTGCATACAAAAGCAATTCCTGGGAATTTATGTGGAGGAAGGTAGTGTTGAATTGTCCACTCAAATGTCAACTAATGAGCTTTGGTGGAACTTTGTCTCTGCTGCCAGTCTTATGTCTTCTAGAATATGTATAAAAAGCATTCCAAAATGTCAAGTCTGTTTTTATTAATATTTTCCCCCACATAGCTGAATTAGTTTTAGGTAGTATTTTATGAGATACCCAGATGGAAACCGTGTTTTTTTTTCTTTTTTCTTTAAAAAGAAAAAAACTGCTTTAAACTCACAGGCTGGAAATAAGGTTTATCATGTCTATTCAGACACCCAGTGCAGAGTGTCAGAATCCTCTCTGGAGAGCGACTTAAGGCTCCTGACATACATAATTAGGTTGGCACCTTACCAAGACTGAGAACATGTCCTAGGCAGGCTGCAGGTGGATTTCAATAGCACTACTGTAAGCTGCTTGCCACTAGGAATGCCACACGTATTAGGAAGGAGGTGGGGAAGGCACTGTTTCAAGGCTAGAAACAGTATTGAATTATATGAGGGTTTAATGAGCTTTGTGGGTCCAGGCAAGCAATACTTAGGTTCATGCTATACTCCACATTTTGAAAAACATTATTGCTGAAGCCACACTAATAAGATAAAGTAAAAACAGAATTGTTTCAGAATAACTGGAAACTTTTGATGAAAGTATCAGCTTATACCTGCAGACCAAGACTCCTCAACTATCGAGTTCTTCAGTGTAGAACAGCATCTGACCCTGAGTCAGCACCTTCAACTCTTTAGACGTCTATGTCACACCAGGTTCTCTCATCTTTTCCCTATTGGGAGGGTTGTTCCTAAATAAGGTGAACGCTGGTATTTTTAGCAAGAGCTCAGCACTGTGTGTTTGAGACGTTCAGAAATAAATTCAGAAACACAAAGGATCATGGAAAGGCAAAAATCATTCATCTGTACCTAATTTGGTTGAGTTTCAGCGAGGAAGGACAAGTGTTGGCAAAGTCAGTACCAGGAGAAGGGCAACAGTGATGTTGCTATGTGATCCTCTGCAAAGATGTAGTGGAAGCCCAGTCAAGTCTGATGACTCCCAATAGTTCCTGGCTGCTTAGTCTCAGGACGGTCTTGCCTTCATGTTAATTCTAAATACCCGTGTGTATACACACTAATACAGACATTTTTACCTACTGTGATATATGTATACTTATAATATTTAAACTAAGTAGCACAATGTACATCTGAAATATGAATAATATTAAAAAAATTAAGATCATTATTTTTATAAAACAAATATTCTGTACCGCATTGATTCAGCTACTGTTTCAGTAATTAGAGATATAACTTAGAGGAAGTCCCTCCTCTCACGGTTCCTGTATTCAAATTCGTGTAAAACACAACTGCTATCAGGAAACTGGAACAGAATTTTTGGAATGTTCTTGAGCCATCTAGGTAGAGCCATGAATTCAGCATCTTAGCTGAAATCTGAATAAGAGAGCAAATCATATAATTTTTATGGACACTATATTAGTGATGAAAGTCTGAGGTATCAGTGTACTTGGAATTTTTGAAAAAGATAAAAGAGTGCTTTAGTGAGAAAGAAATGATTGAGAATTGGAATCTCATTTGAGATTTAATAACTTCTAGTTGTTGAACTGGAGCATTTCATAGGATAGAAACAGTAGATTCACAAAAAATAACCTTTCGAGTTTTAGACCCATCAAATTAAAGAGACTTGGGAAATGGTCTGCCAATTTTACATATATGCTACACATTACATAAAATAAAACTTCAAATTCAAGGTAACTAGGCTATTGTGGAACTATCTACTGGGGAAAACTTAATATGAATTCATAGAAAGATAACAGAATCCAGAGTCATTATAATATATTATCCTAATAGCCCACTATAGAACTTAAAAAAAAAGGTCTGATAAATTTCTTAGAAAAACAGCTATAAATCCCCTCTTTTCTGTCCCCAATAAGAGATAAACACATATTGGATTGACATGAAATTGATATTAAAATATATTTAAATATGTATAGAAATATATATTCAAATGCTAAATAAAAGTATTTTTTAATAAAAGAGAAATAAAAAGTTTCAACAAGTAAAAAAAGAAAAAAATGGAATCTTATCCTATGGCCTAGGGATCTGTGTGGAGAGGGTAGAAAGATTTTAAGAGTTGGAGGTTTTGGAAGATTTCAAGGAAACAGCTTCTTCCAGACATAATAGAACAGATGCACATCTGGACTCACAGCAATTGTGGCAGTGTAGGATTTTCGGGTCTCGGTTTGAACTTAAAATTCAGGTCTTGGTTTAAATTTAAGATTAAAAGAATCTCACTGTCCCAGGTCACATCCAGGGAGGGGCACATTCCATAGTCAGAGGACCCTTGCTAGATTAACATTCAGAGGAAAAAGGGAGAGGCTGATTAACACTCCTCAGACCACAGAGTGGGGAACCCACCTGCGGGTGAGGAAGGCCCAGAGCACACAGACATATTCCAGGACACTCCTTGTCATAATCTGAGTCACCTAGAGACCGAAACTGGATAGGTCAGACTTCATGGTTTGCCCTTGTAAACTCTGTATAAAATAGCTCCCAGCTTTTTTTCAGGGCTCTCTTGCGAGAAAGAGAGAGAGAGAAAGAGAGAGAGAGAGAGAGAGAGAGAGAGAGAGAGAGAGTCCTAGTGCACTAGTATCATTATTAGACCTTGTGTAATTGCATCGAGTCCCGTCCATGTGTTTCTGTGGGAGCTCGTCCCCTGGTTTTGGATCTTAGAGTCCAAGAGTAGCATGAACAGGATCAATGCATGCTCCAGTCAAGCCAAATCCATGAGCAGGGAGGGGCTGTGGGGCTATAGTGACTCTTGACAGCTGCTGGGGGAAGGAGAGTCAGGTTTTTAAAATGATACAACCATAGTAGGATGACCACAACCAGAGAAGGTCCAAACTCAGAGTAGTACAACACAAACTAAGCTCAATGGGGGAAACAAAAGAAAGACAATAGCAATCTCATAGTTGAATGGGAAGGGATGGGTAGGCTGTGGGAGAGGGGCGGAGGTAGGTTAACATGTTCAAAATGCATTGCATGGAAATTTTAAATAATTAATTTTAAAAGTTATCTAAAATGCAAGTTCTAGAATCATTAACGTAACTGAAATAAAGAATTTACTGCATAAACTTAACATAAGATTGAGATGACGGAAGAGAGTCAAGAATCTAAACACATCTGAGACACTTTCTGAGAAAAATACAGAGAGATAAGCTGGGACAGGTCTTTCACAGCATCCAGTTCATGGTGTATGTTAAATATCTCTTGTCTGAAGTGCTTGGAACCACAAGGTCCTTAATTAAGTAGGGATGGGGCAACTACAGGAGTATCAAATTATCTGACAGGAATACCAAATCATCTAAATTATTATGTTTCTTAAAAGTTCCAGTCTAAATACAGAATGAAAGTAGGTAGAAGAAGATATTTTAAAACAATAGTAAAAAATGCCTCACATCTAAATGTTCAAGAAGTCCAGCCATGTGAAGTAGGGTGTGCTTCTAGCTGCTGATACAGGGTGCTTATTCTACAGGAGTTCTATTAGACAAGGAGGAACATATATATATTTAAATATATCATAGGCTCTGTTGTACTTTAAAAAATCTAGGTCTGTACGAAGCAAAGGGTAGCCATTAGGAAAACATAGTTTTTGATCTTCTGTGTATATACTTCAGTTCTCTGAAATTCTCTGGTGGCATTGTACAGACACTCAATATTTTTCAGACTGATTTGAAAGAAACTAGCACTTTGTGATTGTGCAAAGAAACAGCAGCAAGGACTGGGGACAGGGGTGGGGGACATGTTGGGCTACCTATCTTTAGGCTCCTTAAAGATAATGTATTCACAACATTTATGATTGGCTCAACACCTTGTGATACTTAGCTCAAACATTTAGAATGTATTAATTTAGTTGACTTTATACTTTGACCAACTCTAGCTAAAACTATTGTAAAATAGTATGTGGAGGGCTGGAGAGATGGCTCAGTGGTTAAGAGCACTGACTGCTCTTCCAAAGGTCCTGAGTTCAATTCCCAGCAACCACATGATGGCTCACAACCATCTGTAATGTAATCTGATGCCCTCCTCTGGTGTGTCTGAAGACAGCTATAGTGTACTCACCTAAAATAAACAAATAAATCTTAAAAAAAAAAAGATAGTATGTGAAACCCACAGGAGCTATTTCCCTGTTCTGCTATAATCTGCCTACTCTTGTTTCCACTACAGCAATGGTAAATGCATTGGTTTGAGGCATTTTGTTCTGTGCCTCATTCCACAATAGAACATGTCATTCAAGGCAACCTAAATCCATGTTCCTGCTGTTGGATGAAATGAACTATTATTATTCTCTTTAGCACATGAGCTGTATTTAAATCAACATTGAGAACAGGATTGATATATGATGAGATTATAGAGCATTTTGGATTAAATAAAACATTATAAATAATTTTAGCCATTTATGTTTCTGTTTCTTTAAATTATTGTAACAGACAGCTTCATGTTACCTTCGGAGCTTACGCTATTCTTGTGCTCGTTCAGCTTGGTTGGTGAGAGCATTGTGAAGTTGTTCAAATACTTGTCTCAAATCAGATAAATTGGAACTACATACTTTCAGTTGTCTTATTTTGCTAGAACTAATTTAGTTTTTATTTTCCTTTGACTCATTTGAGATTGTTTTAATTTGGGTTTCTGGAGGGGAACCAGAGACCCAGTATGTATCAGGAGATATCATTAATAATTGACAATAGATAATCCTGAACCGAATGCATGACATAAGGTTTTAGGGTTACCAGTTCAGGTTGCATCAACTCTCTGTCTCATAGTTTACAACAGTGAAAAGTAATATGAATCATTCTGCTTATGTTCATGTTTCCTTTGAATATATCATGAGGAATATTAAAATGTTTTACAGATTCAAGCACTGTGTACAATGGAGATGTCTTAACAGATCACTTAAGACAGAGTATAATTTTTTAATTTTCATTTGCTTCTTTTTAAAGACCTTTATTTTATTTTCATTTAATAGTCATTAAATTAAACGAAAAAATGTTCCTTGTAGTCATTAAGAATTCTGTTCAATAACACATTCTACTGTTAGTTTCACGGTCTAACTGTGAACCATTAAAAGAAAACATTGAAGTGATTCATGCATTTGTTTGAGTACCTGCTATGTGCCAAGTAATACCCTGAACATAGCAGTTTACGTGATGTATGTAATTCATCCCCTCAAGGAACTCAGCCTTGTGTATGACCATTTCCTCTGCAGAATTTTGTTGTTGTTATTGTTTGTTTGTTTGTTTGTCTGTTTTGTTTTCATTATTGTCTTCCATCCTATCATTTCACCTCATAAAAAAGTGAAGAGCATGACTCTGTTCTGAGAGTCATTTTACCCTTTCAGGTGCTCCTGTGAACTTCCAAGTTAGGGTAAGGATTCTTGAGAGTCTAGAAGGTAGAAGGGTGGAGAAATGGCTCACAGATATCTGTCTGTGATGGTTATGTGATGGTTGCTCCAATGTCCATGGTCATTTGACAAACTGGGATATTCAAGATATTACCACTGCAGGTCATGCAGTCCCTAGAAAAACACCAAAGCCATAGTTTTACTGGGATGACCTGTGTGTGAAAATTGTTTCTCTGGGAATATATTGCTCAAAAAGACTTTCTGTTTTCATCTCTGCAGTATTTTCTAGCCTGAACACTGTCTGTTTCTAATAGCATTTACATTTCAAAGGACATTGAAAACCTGCTACCATATAATGCTAAGAAATATATAAAGGCACAAGAATTAGGACAAATCGATAATACACAAATGTTACATCTGAGCTTCTCTAGAATAGGTGTGTAAATACATTATTCCCTCTGTTTGTGTGTGTGTGTGTGCATGTGTGTGTGTGTGTGTGTGTGTGTGTGTGTGTGTGTCTGTACACTTGTGTCTGTGTGTCTATAGATGGGGGACAGGTTACTTCTATGGAACAATAGGTGATTTTGTTGTGGCTTTTCACATTTTATTCAAACAAAAATAAAGATATTAAAAAATAAAATAAGTTAGAATATACTTGTGCAAGCCAGAATACAAGTGAGAAAATTCATGTTTTTCTTATATTTTCCAGCTTCACTTTAGAAAGACCTAGTAAATAGAGTGTGTCTGTGGTAGAAATTGAGAAGGGCTGTCATTGATGTATCAGAGCATCAAACATACACATAGAGAGAGACAGAGATAGAGAAACACAGATAGACAGACAGACAGAGAGAAGCATGGAAAGCGAGGGAGGGAGGGAGGGAGGGAGGGAGAGAGAGAGAGAGAGAGAGAGAGAG
>NW_021604592.1:3939912-3984932 GCF_004785775.1 Grammomys surdaster
AGAGAGAGAGAGAGAGAGAGAGAGAGAGAGAGAGAGAGAGAGAGAGATCCCCTTGAAAACCCCACACATACTTGATGAGAAGAGGATACCAGTTCATCTCTATTGCCAACATTTATCATTGAAAACATTACTCAGCCAACCCACCAACAAAACTTTTGACTCCAAATTTATTTTTTCTGCAAGAAATGCAGAGATGAGGGTTGGAGCAGAGACTGAAGGAATGGCCAACCAATGACTAGGCCAACTTGAGATACATCCCATGGGCAAGAACCAATCTCTGATACTATTAATGATACCATGTTATACTTGCAGACAGGAGCTTAGCATGACTGTCCCCCTCACACACACACACCCCAGAGGCTCCATCCAGCATCTGAGTAAAACTGCATGGCATTGGTACAGAGACAGGCAGGAAGCTCAATGGAATAGAATTGAAGACTCAGAAATAAACCCACACACTTATGGCCACTTGATCTTTGACAAAGGAGCTAAAACTGTCCAGTTTTAATTTTCAATCAGAAGTAATTCATCTCAGTTTTCACTGAAGTCTGGTTTAAGATACAACAATTTTATCTATTGCTGTTTATAGAATATAGCTATTTATCATGGGGAAGCTAGGAAAGGAGCTCAAGACAAGACCATGGAGGGATGCTGCTTATTGGTAAATATCCACGATCTGGACATCTCCAATAACCTGCATCATCTACTTCAAGTAAACATTATCTTCAACAACGGCTTTTCCTGGACTCTTGTGGTGTTATGCCTCAGCTTGTCCCCATGAACTCCTTAATTCTGCAACCTTCCTGCCTAAACTAGTACAATTTGAGAGATCCTCACATATTCTAAATTTGGCCTCCAACTTAAGATGTAGCCTTTGCTCTTTTTGGACTACTGCATCCGTGTTGACTCCGAAGAAATTCCAGAAATTTTCTGCATATTGATGACAGCCTATTCTTAATCACAGCTGATTTTTCTGGACCCAAATGACAAGAAAACACAGATTCTTAGTTCACAATATCACATGAATGACGCTGATAATTTTTGAGGGACTTTCGTACTTCCCTCTGAAGCTTCACAAGCCACACTTCCACCATCTGTATTTCTCTCAGCTTGTCTTCCAAGTTTTGATATGAGCACACTAAGCTCTGGGTACACAATGAGTCTGCTTTACTACAGCTCCAAAGTCCTGTATCGTCCTTACACAAAGCAGTTAAAGGCATAAAAATCAAGTAGTGTCCATCAAGTAAAACTCCACGTTCCTGGTACCAATTTCTTTCTTAGTTTGGTTTCTCTTCTTGTCACAAAAATCGTGACCAAAACAACTCGAGGAGGAAAGGGTTTGTTTGAGCTTATATGTTTTATAGTTCACTATCAAGTGATGCAAGGATAGTACCCCATACTGAAGCCTGAAAACAGGAGTTGAGGTAGAGAACAGGGAAGTTACCTTTCACATACAAAGAAGCCCCCTTTCCAAAGTGGCTTAGTTAGCGTTGTATCTATGAAGGGACAATGGGACCAAGGCAACTCTTATAAAGGAAAACATTTAATGGGGGCTGGCTTACAGTTTGAGAGGTTCATTACCATCATGATGAGAAGCACCAGGGATAGATGGTGCGGGAAGAGACAAGAGTTCTACATCTTGATCACAGGGCAGCCAGGAGGAAATTCTTCCCCAGTCAGCCAGAAGGAGGCTCTCTTTCTACACTGGGTAAAGCTTTAGCATAAAGACTTCAAAGCCCAGCCCTACAAGTGACACATTTCCTCCAACAAGCCCACAACCATTCCAACAAGGCCACACCTCCTAATAGTGCCACTTCCCATGGGCCAAGCATATTCAAACCACTACATCAAGGATAAAACTGCTCATGGTGGACATGGATTTCCTCTGTTGATTAGCAGTCAAGAAAGTGCCCCAGACATGCCCCCAGACCAGTCTGATCAAAGCATTTCCTAAGATGCTGTTCCCGTTTACCAGGTATGCCAAGTTAACAACCAAAATTAGCCACCACATTCATAATCTTAAAGAAATTAACAAAATAAAAATATGAGTCACTTTTTATAGTTTATTATTTTGATATTTAACACTTTCTGATGTCAGTGATGTCTTCTGTTTATTTTATTTTAGAACCATTACTTGCTGGGGAATGATACCATATCCTCCTAAGTGTCAGACTGACAAGAGATACAGGAAGACATTCTTGATTGTAATTTTTTCTGAAGGATCAGTGGACTTAGAAAAGACCACCATTTGCACACTTCCTTTTATGAGCTGTCCAGGGGCTATTACAATTCAAGATCTTTACAACTGTTATTAAAAACTACCAATATTATGTGGGATTCTCTAGAGGAACTGGCAGAATGGATATATATTAAAAGAGGATTCATTAGATTGGCCTTCATGATACAGGCAGGGTAGTCCAATAATGGCTGTTTTCATACCACAGAGGCTGAGAAGAAAATGCTTTCCCATCTCATAAGGCTGTATGCTTCAGTAGCCCTAGTGTGACTGAAGATGCTCATGATTCCAGAGGGCTCCTAGTCTTCAGCCCAAATTGGGAGGTGTTGAAAGGGAAGAAACTGGGCTCCCATGTCAGGAAATAGTGTTTGTAGTTGCAGCAATTGGTTAGATGTGCTGATCATGAAGAAGTGAAGGCAAACAGACAAAAAAATGAAAGTTTTCTTTTTAAACCTCCTGATATCTGGACCAGCTCTAGAAAATACTCTCATCTACGGGAGAAGGTCTCCACCTGGTCAATCCTTCCAGGAAATAACTGTCATAGGTTTGTCCAGAGGTTTGAGTCTTTATTGATTCCAGATTCAGTAAAGTTAACAACCAAGACTTACCAAAATACTGCCTCAAAAGGATGTGAAAATACATAATTATCAAGTTTAATTGAAAAATTTAAAAAACCCTCTTCATTTTACAAAGCATCACAAAGATGCCGTGATTAAAACAAAATCATGCTGATGGAAGACATGGGGAATGGGTGGATATATTCAAAGGAGTGATATTCAGTTTGGAACAGCAGCAAACAAAACAGATAAAACGTTGAAGAAATTGTATCATTTTAATTACCAGTCATTATCTGGCTGAATTGTGTTTTTTTTTTTTCTTAGAGATGGAAGTAGTTTAATTTAATAGCTGCAGATCAATTTCATAAATTACAGCAAATTGCCAAGTGCATCTAATGTTGTTTGAATATTAAAATCAGTCATGGTGACGAAATGTTTCAGGGTTCTAGGAAAACAGGGGATGCTGAAGTTGGAGTTGATGTCTGGGCAGAGGGTCAGTCTTCAATGGTCATATTTGAAGTAACTGTAAGTTCTAGACATTCTGGCGATAACAATGCTCCCAACTCTACCAAAGATTAAATAAACCCTTGTGCCACTTCAGGGTTAAAAAAATCATATACATACATGCATACACACACACACACACACACACACATACACATATATCCAATAGTGTTGAGAAGAATCTGCCCCAACTGGGGAATGAGCCTCCTTCATGAAAAATGAGGATAGGAAGGTGAAGTCTAAAAGTATACTCTTAATTCCCCTTAAAAGTCAACAAAATCTGCTCTTGTTATCTCTCTAACACAGAACCCTCACTTTGCTAGGAAATCCTAGTGTGCTATGACAAGCTTTTCTAGGGATATCCTGAAGCAAGATGCAGGAGCTCTGATGCTTTCTTGTTAAGCAAAGGATTTCAACTTTGAAGCAGGCTACTACATGATGACAGTACCCATAGGAGTTCTGTGTTGATGACTCAAGATCTGAGCACATGTCTAGCCCAAGTGTTATGCTTCTAAAGATGATTTAGTTAGTAAAGTGCTTGCTCTATGATCTGAACCAGAAGTAACAAGGGTTTCTAATGGAGAGGTGTTAAATGTGAAGATCAGGGCTGAGAAATAGAGAAAATGAGGAGCAAAGAAGACAAAAGCGATAACTGGGACCAGGGGCTCTTGCACAAACTGGTGAATCATGCCAAGCAAGTGTATGAAGAAGAAGAGCATCAAATATACTATTTGTAGGTGGTGAAATTGCCAAGGTCAACAGACAAGCACACAGAACTAATGTTTCCTTTGTCCTTACATCGGGGCCTCTAAGCAGGTCTTTGTTTTTCTGGCTCCCTTAGCCATACAAGCTTGAGGACATAAATTTGATCTCTAGCACCCACCCAAAAAGCCATGCACAGTGGCACATACTTAATATTGTAGCCCTGGAAGGTGGAGACAAAGCATCCCTAGGGCCCATTGACCAGCTAGTCTAACTTAATTAATGAAGCCCTGGCAAGTGAGAGACCACATTTTAAACAAATGAATAAAAACCTCACACACACACACATACACACACACACACACACACACACACACACACACAAATAAACTAGGTTGGGTGGCACAAAATATTAATCTTAGTACTCAGAGGCAAAAGTTGGTGAATCTCTGAATTCAGTGCTATCCTGAACTGCATAGTGAGTTCTAGATCAGCCAGGGCTACGCAATGTACCCTGCCTAAATCCCAGCCAGCCAGCCAACCAACCAACCAACCAACCAACCAACTAACCAACTGCAAAACAAGATCCAAAAATTGATGGTACCCATGGAATGACTTTTAAGACTGATTTCAGGCCTTCACATTCACCTGCATACATATGTACCAGCATAAGTACACACACACACACACACACACCCACTGGTGCTTTTTAAATACTTTATTTTTTCAACTGAGCAAAGCTCATGAACTCACATAAACTGAAACAGTATGCACAAGGCCTATGTAGCCACATGGCATAAGTTCCCATGGATATATACTACAGCTTTTGGGTTAGTGTTTCTATGGGATTCCTGAAAGTGAACCTGTAAATGAGTGGGTCTCTGATTCTTGAATCTTCTCTTGAGGCTATTTTATTTTTCTGTTGGCTTATCTTGTCTAATTTCTAATGTGATTTTTTTCATTTTATTGTATTATATTTTATTTTGTTATGTTTTCTAGTTATTTCCTAGAAACCTTTCTAATGAGAGATAAAGAGAGAATAGATCTGCATGGGAAAGGAGGTTGGGAGAAACTGGGAGGAGTGGAGGGAAGGTCTTATGTGCTGTGTATTCAGATGTTGAGTCCTGTGCTCCAAGATCAGGTTGCAGTCAGGGCATGAACATTGTATTGACCAATGTGCTGTAAACAATGCTCCCCAATAATTTCTGATTGGAAAATAAAAAGCTAGAGCTTGTGACTGGGCAGAAGAGATGGAGGAAGGTAGGATTTGAGATCAAGTGTGTGTGGGGTGGTGGGGTGTCTCAGGTAGGGATCAGGGAAAGAGGAGGGAGGAGGTAGAAGAAGGAGGTTGCCATGTGGCAGGATGGACCATAAGGATGCACCATGGACACTTAACCAAAGGATGCTCACCCTGAGAACACACATGAAACAGAGAAAGACTCAGTTGGCAAGTAATGGGGCATTTGTCTAGTTATTACTAGCCTAGCTGGGTTATAATAGTCTCAGAACCTGCCCAGTTTGTTTGCAGCTTGGTAATAAATTCTGTTGTCTCTGTGTTGTTTACTTGGGAGCTAAAAGGGACAGAGTAGGCCAGAAAGCCCCCATAAATTGCTTCTATAAGAATGCAAACTGTATTCAGATTAGATTATATGAGAACAGAACCTATCCTTAATAAAAGGGAAAATAAATAAAATTTTAAAAAGAAAAAAATAGTTCATTTGTTGATAATAGTTTGTATCTTTGTACCAGTTACCATTCCATTTGCATAACTTTTCACCAGTATATTTTTTCTAAACTTATTTATGGTCTACCCATCTATTTCTCTATTTAGCTGAGTAATTTTGAGTAATTTAGTAGCACAGAATTTTAGAGTTAAATGCATACAAGTACATTTCCTGATGTGACTGTCGCTGTAAAGGAGACTCAGTGACTTGATCAGCATAACAAACTGGTGCATTTAAAGATCTGGGGCTTGCTCTGAAAAGGAAGACAAATCCCTTCTCATCTGAGATTTGGAGAAAGGATTAGTCAGGCTGTGCAAATGACTGAGATCTGGTTCCTGTTGATATTAGACTGTTTGAAATGTAAAGTTTTTCTTTTAACTTAAAAGAAAGTTTTTTGTTTTGTTTTGTTAAAAAAAAGAAAAAAAACAAAAACACTTTTCCTTCTGAAATGAAGGTGAAATGGCTAGCCAGATAAGAAAGACATACTATATATTCTCTCATTGTCAGGAAAGGAAACAGAAGAACCAGGTTAGGCACATAATGTCAATTCATATCATCTTTTGTTATATTTCTGGATCCAATGTTGCTTGTATGTACCCTTGAAGATCTGATGAAATTTGGGCTGTATTTAAATATAATCATACAAAAAAGCTCATCCTGTTCTATACAGTCATCATTCCTAATTCTTTTTTTATTGAAAATAGCTTTTTCTCTCATAAAATACATCTCACCCACAGTTTCTCCTCACTCCTTTGCTCTTAGCTCCCCAATAACACTCCTCATCCTCAAATACACTCCATCTCTGTTTTCTTTTCAGAAAAGATGAGATCTCCAAGTGAAAACAGCAAAATAGGACAAAACAAGATACAACAAGACAAGATGAAAGCTCATGGATCAAAGCTGGACAAGGCAACCCAAAGGAGGGAAAATGTCCCAAGAACCAAATATATCAGAGGCACACCTGCTCCCACTCTTAGGACTCCCACAGACACATCAAGTTAGCAGCCATAATACATACACAGAGAACCTGGTGCAGACCCATGTAGGATCCAGTGTCTGTGAGCCCATGTGAGCCCTGCTTTAGTTGATTCGGTGGGCCATGCTCTCGTAGTGTCCTCCATCCTTTCTGACTCCTACAACCTCTCCTCACCATTTTCCATGGGGTTCCCCAATCTCTGAGGGAAGGGAAATAATGGAGACCTCCAATTTAGACTCTCTTGCCATATAATTTCTGGGTGTGGGTCTCTGCGCTCACTCCCATCTGCTGACAGAGGAAGAAGCTTCTCTGGTGATGACTGCACAAGGTACCAGTATTTGAGCATATCAGATCAGCATTAAGAATCATTTCATTATTGTTGTTTTTGTCTCTGATCTATCCAGTCTCTGGTTCCTGGCCATCCAGGCAATACAGGGTATGAGCTCCCACTTTCGACATAGGTGTCAAGTTCAACCACACTTCAGTTGGCCACTCCTATATATTCTGCAACAACCATTGCCCTGGCACACCTGGCAGGATGGACATATTGTAAGTAGAGGGTCTTGCGGCTTTGTTGGTGTCCATATTTCTTGTTCTATAGCTTTCAGAGTACAGAGTACCTTCTTGCCCCAAAGAAAGTAGAATCCTATGTCTCCAAGCCCACATCAGCAGAATCTCTCTACATTCAGTGAGCTAAGTGGAAGTTGGCCCTCAGCAACAGGGGCCACCTTTTGTTTTAGCATCTGTCTGGGTTATTTAGGTACCTCCATCAGACCTCCTCAGCCTAGGACTCAACCAAATGAAACCAGTCTCAACACTGGAAGTCTTGCCAGACTACAAAAGATAGTTATGTAGCCGCCAGCAGCCACAAGTCGAACGGGTTCACCTGGAAAGAGGGCTGGGAACGAAAGGGGGACGGAGAGCGAGAAAAGATGAAGCCAAGACAAAGTTCTCTGATCAAGGCTCGATGGTTTAATGTTAAGCTTTCAATTTTAAGGGAAAGACTCCACCCGAACCCTTCAGCAGGCAGAATTGGGTGGGATAATCCGTTCCTGGTCACGGGTCATGGCCGGAGATGTCTCAAGGCAAGCCCAGGGGCAGTTCTTCTTTCATGTTCCTGTAGCAGGATCTAAGTGCAGCCAAGGTGGGTGACTCCACCTAGGTGTCTATTGATATGCAGCCAAGGTGGTTAGTTCCACCTAGGTCCTATTATCTGGTCTCTTGTGGTAAACAAGATCTCGGGCCTGCTCAAGGCTGGAGGAAGGGCACATAGTTATAATCAGTCCTAATTTCTATAAGCTATTATTGATAAGAAAACAAATGACTTGCATGATATCTATGCTTACAAACTGAAATTTCATTTGAATCCAGCCAGAGTACCAGAAAATAATGGCAGTGTTAATAATAGAATTTATAAGTGTTAATTCTGAATTCCAACAATTACTGTTACAGTGAAGGGTTCTGTTTCCCAACAATATAGTTATAGTCAACATTTCTTTCCTTACAGTTCCAGCAAGGAAGCACTGTATCTTCATTAGTCAGATAAACGAGGTTACACTATGGTAGTGACATTAACACTAATTCCAGGATTGCATTGTAGGTTTGTGTCTGTAACATACTTTGTATTCAAAGTAGGACGTGTCAGAGTCCCTCATGAACTTGGTTAAGGGAGGAACTGACATCTCAATACAAGGCAATAGGGAAGGAAGAAAAGAATGGAGAATTACATAGTGTTTTTATTTTTTCCTGCTAACGTCTAAGGGTGACATGTGCCATTTCCACTCAAATTTTTGTAACCAAGGCTACTAATGTGGGCTTGCCTCACTCTAGCTTACCACACAGGAGGTGAGTGTGTAGCTTTTATCCCAGTACACTTATGATACTTACAGTGCACATATGGACTCTAGAAGTAGAAATATTGACAAAGAGAATCCAACCAACTATTTGGAACTGTATAATAATCTGACTTAAAGGAAGGTGTGTCAGTCAATCTGTCTTTCTGCATATTGTTGACACATAATCAATAAACCATTTATTTATACACTCAAGCATAACCCCATTAGGTCTGATATCAAAGACGACAGACATGCCCTTGTGACTTGTGTCCTCCACATGTGACTATACACCATATCTAACTTTATGGTTCCTTAAAAATCAAAGATTTTAGTAGAGAAAAAGTCAGAGCTCCTGCAGACCAGTTTACTGCTCAAGAGTGAGTTTAAGGCTTAATGGCATCCTACTGTGATGGACAAATTTCTCCACACAAAAAAATGAGTTGTCAGGTCGTTCTACATCAGTAAACCATTACAATGTTTTATAAGGTTTTCTCTAGATTCTACTTCAAGCAGGGACAGACATTTGCTTCCCAAATCGAGTGTTAAAATGAACAGGCAGGTGAAATTCCTCTCTGTGCTTAGATTTAGGGGCTTAGATATCAGTAACCTGTTAAAAAGTAGGAAGTGTGTTATTACCTGGAAAAAGTTATCTACATTTTATAATCAGAAGAAAACAAATGGACAAACAAACAACCTAACAAACAAGTAATACATAAAGATTGAAGCAAAAGACTTTGAGAAATAACCTTCTCCAGCCACACCCCCTCAGCCTCCTCCTTAACTCCAGCCAGGCTTTCCTTAATTTCTTAAAAGAAAAAAAAAACCACCAGAATTATTATACACACACAAACACACACTACTTTGTGGTTCTGAATTACTTAATGATTCAATCATGTTGTTATCTAGTTACTGATTTGTAGGGAGAATTCTGGACTGGACTTTTGATTTCTTCTTCTTTTTTAACTTTTATTTTTTTACAGTCCAGTTGTTACCCCTCTTCCCTGTCCACCCTTCCACAGTTCCTCATCCCACCCCTGCCAGGCCTCCCCACTCCCTGGGGCCTCAAGTCTCTTGAGGTTTAGGCATGCCTTCTCGATTGAGGCCAGACCAGGCAGTTCTCTGCTGTATATGGGTCTGGGACCTCGGACCAGCTAGTGTATGCTGCTTGATTGGCGGTTCAATGTCTGAGAGATCTCAGAGAGCTAGGTTAATTGAGAATGCTGGTCTTCCTATGGAGTCACCTCCTCCTCAACTTCTTCCAGACTTTCCCTAATTTCTTAAAACAAACAAACAAACAAACAAACAAATAAACAAAAGCATACCAGAATTATGATAAGAATATGCTTTCATTTTAAGTCCACATGTGGGGGCATGTGGGACTGCTTCACAACAGCTAACTATGATTTGCCTCATGCTCTAGCAGAGGCATAGTTTTGCCAGCTACAGATAGTTTCTGCAATTATGTAATATTTATAATTCAAAGCATTATTCACAGGGTCTATAAATTTGAGAGCCCTGATTTTGGCGGGGGGAGGGGGATGTTGAGATTGTTAGTTGTTCAGGGAAGAGTTCGTGGTTTGTTAGTCAAGAAACAAGAAGAAATTAAATTCAATGTCTCCCTCTCCCTCTTTCTCCCTCTCTCCCTCCCCTCCTCTCCTCTGTATCCTTCTTTCTCTTATATGTAGAACCAGGTGGGGTGGGGGTAGGGTATAAAGAGTGGGAAAAAGAACCCACAAAGTAGCAAAGAGCAACTGCAAGCAAAGAAGAAACAAGAAGAAAGAACTTAGAGACACTCCCCTTTATCTTTCCTTCTCACTAATGTAGTGATGGAGGTGAAACAGCAGTGGTAGGGGTGGGGGTGGATAAAGGGTAGGAAAAAAAGAACCCATAAAGTAGTAAAGACCAGCTATACTGATTACTATACGGTAGCATCCGTATGAATACACAGGTACCCACACATACATAAATTAATGAGTTGTTCATTTCCCTGTATTGATGGATCAGGGCTCTTTACCTTCATGTTTTGAGGTCAGAAAGTCTCTTGTATGCTCCCCTATGTACTGTAGGATTTCCAGTAACAAAGGCCTCTCTCTATGCTTGGAGTACCTCTCCCTCCAGCAGAGACAATAAAAATGTTTCCAGATATAAACAGATACTACATAATGGACAAATCAGCTCTTTTTCTAGAACCACTGATTTAGAGGGAGGTAAAAAATCAGAAAGGACACCCACAGATTAGGGTAAAGAAAATATTAAAAGAGAATGAAATGTTTTTTAAAGTGATAGTTTACTTTGAAGTAGATAGACGGATATAAATATTTATAAGGAATGAAATTAGGACATGAGTATTGTTTAAATAAAATTGGTAGAAAAATGGGTCCTCTGATTGGTTGTCACATTAATTAAGGAAGTGGAACATAGACATAGGAATTAAAAAAAAACTAAGCGATAAAACATGACAGAGAGCTCAGAAGTACAGCAAACAGCAGCCCTAACATTTGCGAGACCTGGCTCAAGAACAGAATGAAGATCAGTGTGTTATGGCTCAAGAAAACCAAGCCAGTGACCCCCGTTTGTAGAATTCAGCCAAAATGTGCTGTTTATTCATTCCCAGAGTTCTTGTGAACAAGTATGTATGAACATCAGAGTTCAGGTTTGCATAGCCAAGTCATTGCTGCATAACCTCTAAGAGCTTTTACTATGCTAATCCTTGTGCTTAGAAAAAATTCTGATATAAGCAAAAGTCATGAGACACCAATTACTTAGACAGTCATCAGATTAACTGATAAGAAATTATCCACTTCCTCAAAGACTGAGGGTAATGAACTTTTATCTTTAGAACTATAAAACTGTTTCTTTTCATTATATATTACCCATAGATATAACATACCCATAGTATGCTATGCCCATACTAAACAGGCAATTGGGAAATGGAAATGTTTCCAGCATATTCTTATAGAGAAATGTTTATATTCATTACTCATGAGTAAAATATATCTTTTCATGACACATCTTAAGTATATATTGTTACAAAGAGAATAGGAAAAACAAGAGGTAAATAAAATAAAGCCATAGAGAAGCATGATTTTATAAACTCATATATACAAATTTACATATAAGCTTACATTATATGTAAATATATATATATATATATATATATATATATATACATACATGCATACATACACATATACATATAAAACAAAAACCAAATCTCTGTTTTTATGTCAATATGATTCTGGTTTTATTACAATAGCTCTATAACACAACTTGAAATCTGGGATGATGATTCCTTTAGCAGTTCTTGTATTATTCAGTATTGTTTTAGCTATCCTGGGATTTTTGTGTTTCCATATAAATTGAAGATTGGTTTTTCTGTTTCTGTGAAGAATTGTGCTATAATTTTGATGGGAATTGCATTGAATATACAGATTGCTTTTGGTAAGATGGCTATTTTCACAATATTAATCCTACTGATCCTTCAGCATGGAGATTTTTTTCATATTCTAGTGACTTCAATTTCTTTCTTTGATGTCTTAAAATTTTTGTTATACAAATCATTTACATGTTTGGTTAGAGTTAGGCCAAGGTTTTTTTTGAAGTTATTGTGAAAGGTATCTTTTCTCTGACTTTCTTCTCAGTGTATATGTCATTTGTTTATAGGAGATTATGATATTTGTGTGTTAATTTTGTATCCTGCTACTTTGCTGAAGGTATTATCTGCAGAAATTTCCTAGTGAATTTATAATATTTTTTAATGTATAAAATAATATATCTGCAAATATGGATACCTTGAATTCTTCCCTTCCTATTTGTTTCCCTTTAATATTTTCAGTTGTCTAATACTTAAGTTAATACTTCACTTGCTATATTGAATAAGAATGGAGAGCATAAGTCTTTCTGTCTTATTCCTGATTTTAGTGGTAATTATTTGAGATTCTCTCCATTTAGAATGATAGGCTTGCTATGCAGTTGGTTCATTATGTTGAGGCATATCCCATCCCCTAGGTGGACTTTTACCATGAAAAGATGTTTGGTTTTGTTAAAAGCATTTTTGCATATAATGAAATGATCATGAGTATTTTGTCTCTGACTTAATTTATGTGATATTTATGTTTGTTTACCTATTTACATATATTGAACTATTTCTGAATCTCCAGGATGAAGTCAACTGTAGTGTACAATCTTTTTTGATGTGTTTTTACACCCCATTTGCAAATATTTTAATGAATGAAAAATTTTTGCATCTATGTTCTTAAGAGATATTGATTTATACTTTTCAGTGTATCTTTATGTAGTTTGATACTAAGATAATAGTGGTTTCACAAAATGAATTTGGAAATACTCCCTCAGTTTCTATACCCATAAATTGAGCATTGCTCAATCCTCAGTAGATGATAATCTTCGTCAGAAGATTGTAATTATCACAGCAACTCACAACTTGGTAATGGGAAGAGAGTAAGAGACTTTAGAGTAATAAGTCCTGAACAGAAACCTTCCTTAAGCTCTCAGGGATTTATGCAGAAGAATAAGCAGAAAGATTTTAAGAGCCAGAGGTAGTAGATGACTCCAAAGAAACTCTGTTTTCTAGATACAACAGGACTAATATAGATTATAAACTCACCAAGACTATGATAGAATATTCAAGAGGTTCAAACCAGACAAAATCCCTGCAAAAGGAAGGGGACCTCTACACAAAGCTCTATCCCTAGTCAATAAGTTATTTGCAATCAATATCTTTTGGGAAAAGGAAAACCAGTTTTCTCCAATTCAAGTCACTCATACACGTATGCGTCAATCATACGTGTATGCAGGCCTCATGCTTTGAAGGAGGTGGGCAACACAAAATGGACTCCAAGGGATTTTTTGTTTGTTTGGTTGGTTTTATTTGTTTTGTGTATATGTGTGTGGGTGGGTGTGTATGTGTGTGTGTGCATGCATGAGCACATGTGTACTTTGCTTTGGTGGGTTTTAATCTTTTTTTTTTTTTGCTTTTTAGAGTTTTTTGTTATTTTGAAGAGGGTATGTAGTTGGGTTGGTAGAGTGATAGGGGAAGATCTGAGAGGAGCTGGGAGGAGAAATGATATAATCAAAATATATTGAATGAAATAAAAATAAGATTAATTAAACAACAGCCTCCCTAAACCCTCAAAAGTAATTTGACCTAGTCATAAAGGCAGCTGCCTAAAACTGATCATTTAAAAATAATTGTGTTTGAACAATAAAAAGCTAAAGGGGGTTTATTATGTATCATTTTGTACTTTGCAGTTTTACTGACTATAATTAATAAAATTTTACTTTTGTTTTGTTGAGATAGGGTCTCACTCTATGTTGTCATGGACAGCCTAGAACTCTTTTTGTAGAGTAGGACACCCTCAAATACACAGAAAATTTACTTTTGCGGGGCATATGCAAAATTAGACAGTGGATTAGCAAATTGTGATACATGTTTTTCCTGCCATGACTACATTCTTAAACTTTTAAAGTCTGCATGCTCAAAAAACCCATTTGTTGCACATTTTCCCTGAAGACAGGACTCTGTGCTCTTTTGTTTTGGTATCTGTGCTTTGAGCCATCTCTAGAGCACAGTAATTATTCCAGAATTGCTGACTGAAGTAATAAATAGTGTGTGTCAACTGCTGTAATACAAAATGCCTAACAGGCAGCTGCTGTGCCTAGGTGGCTCTAATGACATGTTCTTGGTTCCATTAATATCATTTCCACATTGGAATTATTTTTACAAATCATATCAATATAGAAATAGGATATAAAAATCCTATTCTTTTAAAATGTAAACTTTAAAAACATTTTATTATATACTAACCATCTTTGTTTCTGTATTTTCTGTACGTTGGGTCAGTTGAAGGTATAACTGTTATTAGATGTATTATATATTCAAATAAATATGGCACACATCAGCTATTCTGATCAGAAAGTTATTCTGATTCTCAAGGAGACAGTTGGACAGGCTCAGGTATTTATTTTTTGTTATCAGAATTAGATGAAGCTGCTACTGGCATTGAGAAGGTAGAGGAAAGATATGTTGCTAAGCACCCTACTATGTGCAGAATAGACTCAGAACAGAGAAATGTACTAATATGTCAATAAGGATATGTTTACAAATCCTTATCTAAACTGAAGGGAGAGAGAAAAAGAAGCTTTCAGGGATTAGCTGACAAGCTCCTGCTCCAAAGTGAAAACATGGAACAAAAAAAAAAAAACAAAAAAAAAACAGAGTCTCCTTGCACAGAGGATTTCAAATGAGAGGCTTTAGATTTGTTTGATTTCCTTCTCTGCCTGAATAACAGTTGTCAGAAATGGTCCTATATTCACTAGGACATGTTAAGGAACTGACAATGAAGCAAACACTTATGAGTATGTGTAGACTGATCAGAAAGAAAATTCTGCTTATTATAGAGGAGAGTAAGGACTAGCCAAAGTAATTTGAGTCAAAAGAGAGTTAAAAGCTGAATGTATTGCTTCTGTGACCTATGACTACATCCGGAGCCATAAAACAAATACAAGTGCATAATTTCCAATGTCTGTAAAGAACAGTCTGTTGGAAATCCCATTTGGCTGGAAAATATAATAAAATCTCTGTTTCCATAGACTGTATAAAAACTGTATGTGTACTTTCTCTAAGCTATTTAAACGTTAGTAAAACCTGCCAATAAATATGCAAAGCAGTGAGTATAACTTTTGTAAATGCCATCAAGTGAATGGAGAAGGAAAATAACAAAATAAACTGCAAAGATCATTTAAAAATTTATACCGTCGATAGAAAAAGTTCAAGAGCATGAAAAGCCAAATTGTAAATTACATTCAGACATCTTTGCATATTTTCCATAGACGATGCAAATAATAAGTGAAATTATGCAAATGTTAATGTATTGTGGAAATCTTAATTTAATCCTAACATCAAGGCCAAGAGGAAATGCTAAAAACTTGTTTACTATTAACCTTGCTAATATTGAATTGGAACTAAATTAATTATTTTTCACCTTAAACACATCATTGAGACCAGCATCGAGGATAGATGAAGAAAGAAGGTTAAAATGTTACTTTGAAGTAAAACATGTAATCCGTGTAATTAAATATACTATATTTGTTATTTGCATATTGCAACTAACAAAAGGAAGAGACTTTAAGTACAGCATTGGGGATGCTGTCCTCTGGGCATGAATAGATACCTTTTGAATGGGCAGCACACTTACATAGATCCAAGAAGACCAGCAGAAGGCTTGTTGATTTTTTTATTAAGGAGTTAGGGGCAGACTAACAAGGCCTCTCCCCTTCTCCAAAGATTTATAGGCGGTGAATGGATACTAGGGAGAGGGCTCAATATATATGAACCAAAGAAGAGCTTCAAGATGCAGATAGAGAGCCTTTCTCAATTGTGTGTGGCTCACAATTTTCCCATGCTCCTGTAGTAACCCTTCATCCACTCTCTTCTTCATAGCTGTAGTTAAACTCATTGTTTTCATGGATCTAACCTTGAGTAGAATCATTTTTCTTTTAAACTTGTTGTTGGTGTCCTATATAGCACAGGCAAATGTTTGTCTCTCCTGGAAAATCACATGACACATGGTATTCTTAGGGCACAAGTCTTCATTTTACTGGTTCTGAGCAGCAGGAGAAATCTAGGAAGGAAAAAACAATTCTCTAGTTAAACGTGGAAAGTAGTCTCTCCTGACATTACGGAGATCATCACAGAACTGCAAAAGCATCAATCTAAGTTCCCAGCTCCTGAGGCACCACTCTTCAGAGTCAGAAACAGAGCAAGAGATCTGGATAGGAACAAATCTGAGTAATAAAAATCAGTGATTCTCAGCAATGCACAGCAAGAGCAGATGGTGACAGCTTTTAGACATGATGAAACACATGAGGGAAGGCATGTACCGAGTAGGGCAGTCCCACTGAACCCTGCGTGGAATCCCACAGTGGGAAAGGTTGATGGAAAAAGCATTGCTCTCTTGAGGATAACAACAGCCTCATGCTGGTGAGACCAGCATGGTACCTATAAAATAATACTGTTGCATGTTATAACAGGACATAAAGTAAAGGTTGGAATAATATAATATAAAAGAAAAGTGCATGCTGGGTATATACTCAAATATTCAAGTTTAACGAGCATGGGGACCTTAGTGGCAAATAATTGATAAAACATGAACTAAGAATTAATCATACATAAACACATGTGTACTAAAGCTTTCTAGAAATGCTTTTAATTTCTAAACATGTAGGAGTTCTTTGAGATATCCTTTTGCCATTAGTGGTTAGTGTCTTAGTCACTCTTCTGTTGCTGGGAAGAGACACCGTGACCATGGGAACTCTAATAAACGAAAGCATTTGTTCAGGCCTTGCTTACAGTTTCAGAGGCTTAGTCCATTTTCACCGTGGTGGACAACATGGCAGTATGTAGCAGACATGGATTGGGAGAAGTAGCTGAGAGTTCTGCATCCAGATCTGCAGGCAGGAGGAAAGAGCGACACTGAGCCTGGCACGGGCTTTTGAAAAATCAAAGTTTACCCCAAGAGATACATTTCTCTCAGCAAGGCCACTCCTACTCCAACAACGCCATACCCGATAATCCTTTCAAATAGTGCCACCCCCTAAGCATTCAAGTAGATGAGTCTATGGGGCTCATTCTTGTTCAAATCACCACATTCCACTCTCTGGACCCTATAGACTGGTAACCATACCAGAATGCCAAAATGCATTCAGTCCAGCTTCAAAAGTTTCCGCAGTCTATCACAGTCTCAACACTGTTTAAAAGTCCAAAGTTCAGTCTCTCTGAGATTCATTGCAATCTCTTAACTCTAACCCCTTGTCCTTCGTAAAGTCACGATGAAAAAGCAGATCACACACTTTCAACATACAATGTCACAGAATCTATATTACCATTCCAAAATGGAGGAAAGGAAACACAATGAGGAAATCCTGGACCAAAGCAAGATTGAAATTAGCTGGGCAAACTCCAGACTCTGCATCTCTATATCTGATGCCAAAACATTCTTCAGGTTTGTAACTCTTTCCAATATTGTTGATTGCAATACACTTCTCTTTCTTGTGTTGGTTCTATACCGAATCCACAGTTTTCTTTGGCAGGTATCCCATGACTCTGACATCTCCCAATTGATAGATTTTGGCACGCAGTTTAGAACAAACAACACCAGACCAAATGGTTCCAAAGGGGTAGGGAGTTTATTCAAGAGATAGGGTAAAGGTGGGGAGAGAGATGGAAGAAGATGGCGGGGGAAGAGAGAGAGAGGAGAGAGAAGTGGAGTCTGGCCATGACCACATGGAGAGAGGGGGAAGGGAAGGGGGAGAGACGAGGCCAGGAGACAGAGAGAAGCTAGAGGCAAGAGAGCAAGAGAACAAGAGAGGAGGAGACAAGCAGCCCCTTTTATAGTGGGCCGGCCTACCTGGCTGTTGCCTGGTAACTGTGAGGAGGAACATACCTGGGAGTTCCCAGATAACTGTGGAGGTGGAGATTAGACAGAATACGAACATTTCCCTATTTTGGTTTAATTAAAAAAGAAAGATTAGAAAGAGGTGACGGTGAAGCAGAAATAGGGTCGTCGTGATATCTGGCTACTTCCTGCTGGCGTTGGGGGGTGACATGTCTTTAGAGGGAACCCAGAAGAATGGGTATGGAGGATGTTTATCTGGTTTTACTAACACCAATATCTTGGAATTGCCACCAGAATTCAGAGTTCACTTTCACTGCTTCATGAAATGGCTTCTCTGGTCCTCCATGCAGGGACGCCCCTGACACATGCCAGATTTCAGCAACTTTCCTTAGCCTTGGAGGAGATTCCACAAAATCTTGTTCCTTGACGCTAAGGCCAAGAGCACATAGTTGCTAAATTTAGCTGCTTTCTGAGGCTGGAACTTAACTCCCTCCTTCACTTACATTTGTATCAGTTTTTTGTTGGTGGTGATTGATTTTTCTGCTTAATTTTTTCTTTAATTTCTTTCACAAGGTGAAAGCTCAACTGGGTGGGTCTCTCCCTTGGGATCACCACTCCTTTTAGTCTGTTTAGCATCAGGCCTGTCTTTAAACATTTCATCTCTGAGCACTAGGCTTAGCTCCATTACACTTCCTGGGGCTTCTTTTTTCCTCAACCTGTACATTTTAATCTTCCCTTACTCAGCTTGCATCTTTTTTATTGTAGATCTGCATAAGCGTGACCACTAACAACCCTATGACAACAACAATATGAAATTGTCTCGAAGTCTTCTCTGCCAACATTATTAATCTAAAATACTTCAGCTTAGCCTCAGGCAGATTTTTTTTGGATAAGGGCAGAACACAGTCACATTCTTTGCCAAAATATCACAAGAATGGTCTCTAGGCCACTTACTAATATTTTTCTCCTCTGAAATATCTGGAGTCAGGCCATCATAACCTACATTACTCCCAGAACCACTGTCTTCCATGTTCCTATAAGTATGGCTCATAATCCTCACTTAAAGTGTTCAATTGCTGTTCTAATCCTAAATCCCAAAGTCCACATTTTATCAACAGGAAGCATAGTCTTGGCTGTCTCAGCAATACCCTACTGTCTAGTTACAATTTCTGTCTTAGTCAATGTTAGTTTTATTGTATTGTGGTTAGAAGATATGTCTAACATCTGTTTGTTATTATTCAATGCAATTTGTTTTATAAACTAGACTATGGTTAACTCGTTTGAAGATAATGAGGTCAGAATGTGGTAGCTCGCTAGTATAGCAAAGATCATCATCCAAGTTTATTGAAAAAATAAAAACTCAAGTGAAGAATGAATTAAAATTAAATAATTAAAAATAAAAACAATTGATTTATAGCATTTATGCATCAGAATTTAGAACTAATAGCAGCTTATTAAATATTAAACAATGGATAGATAACAATATATGTAGTAAATCAGACCGGGTAAAATAGTAAGCAGATTGGGTGTAGATGTAGGATTACTTTGTAAAGTTACTTTATTTTTGCTTATGTTAAAGAATGTTCTTTAGAACACGGTAAGGGAAAAACCTCTATTCATTCAATCAGTTTATACAAAACCTTAGAAAAAAGGCAGTCCATCCAATATAAGTGGTCTGTGAGAACAAAAGAAAGAATGTAGCAACAGGAGTCTAATATCAACAGAATCATGCTGCTTATAATAATGCTATAATCTTGACAATGAATTGAGCAAGAATGTGGAGGAAAAGTACAGTCTAATTTCATATATGAACTTTTCTAGAAAACATTAAAATGACTTTCTGACCATGAGAAAAAGAGATATCTTTTAAATAAGATGCACATAGTTCATTAATAGGGTAAAAGAGGATGAAATTCTGAATAATAAGAAAAATGATTATGTTGATTATTATAGCTAAAAAATGGTTCAAATACAATCTACCACTTAAAAATGTGGGAAAAAACCCCACCTAACAGACAGCTCAATAATATCCATCTAAAGAATCACCACAAAAAAAAGTACCAGAGACTAGGGAAGTAAGAGACTCAGGACTCAGTGGGAGTGACCTTAGCCAAAATGCTCAAAATGAGGAGAGGGAACTCAAAAAGTCCAATTCCAGTAGATACACAAGACCTCAAGTGGAGGGATGGGGTTACAAATCCACAATCAAAATTTCTGACCCAGAATTGCTTCTGTCTAAATGAAATACAGGGACAAAAATGGAGAAGAGACTGGAAGAAGGGCAGTCTAGTGACCAGCCCAACTTGAGATCCATCTCATGGGACTGTACCAAGGCATGACACTATTACTGATGCTATAGTGTGCTTACAGACAGGAGCCTAGCATAGCTGTCTCCCGAGAGGCCCTACCAGCAGCTGACTGAGACAGACACAGATAGTTACACCCAACCATTGGATTGAAGTTGGAGATCCACACGGTTAAATTAGGAGAAGGATTGAAGAAGCTAAAGGGGATGACTACCACATAAGGAGACAAGCAATCTCAACTAACCTGGACCCCAGGGAGCTCCCAGAGACTAAGCCACCAACCATGAAGCATTCAAGGGCTTGTCAGAGGCCTCAGACACATATACATCAGAGATCTGCCTGGTCCAGCCTCAGTGGGAGAAGATGTACCTAACCCTTGAGAGACTTGAAGTCCAGGAAAAGGAGATGTCTGGAGGGGGAATCACCCTCTTGGAGGCAAAGGGGAGAAGGAATGGAATGAATAACTGTCGGAGGGGAGACTGAGGGGGGCAACAGCTGAAATGTAAATAAATATAATAATAATAATAATAATAATAATAATAATAATAGAATCACCACAAGGAAATAATATGAAAGAAGGGAACAGTGTCTTTGTGTGTGCACATAATTCAAAGGATATTTAACCACCTTATGAAAAATCAAAAAAATATATTAAAGGAATAACAAGATTACATCCTAAAAGAATGCCAGGGATTCAAATGTCTAATAATAAATGATGACAAGGAAATAGGCAAAGAAAATGTCTGTACATTACTGCCCACAGTATATGAATACAAATGTATCCACACTATATGGATACAAATTCTACCAATGGCAACCAGACGATAGCTTGTGATACTGGTATTGCTTGTTCCCTAGCTGGAACGGAACACTGGGCCGTAAATGTCCACACACGAGCACAAGAAAACCTGCACAAGCATGCTAGTAGCAAAACATAGACAATAAATATGCTTCACTAGCAGGACAGATAGAGGTGACTGTTTAGAATAAAACCCATACTACAGAGAAATTAAAATGCATAAACCAGTTTCAAACATATTCATATGATTAACAAGAAAAACAAATAGGGGCCAGAGAGACGTCTCAGTGGTTAAAAAAACATTGGTGTCGCTTCCAGAGCACCTGGCTTCAATTCTCAGGGCCTACATCATGACTTACAATCTACTTTAACTCCAGTTCCTGATCCCTTTTTCTAGCCTATATATGTGGCACACAGACATACATGCAGGAACCTGTACCACCACACACATAAACTAAATTAGCAAGATTTTAAGTGAGAGAAATCAATTGTAAAAATACATCTATGGGATAATGAGTCATATAAAACCTCTTTTTAAAGAAAGGTTGAAAAAATAAGTAAAAAATAAAAAAATAAAGAAAGGTTTATTTTATTTTATATGTATGAGTGTTTTGCCTGGATGTATCTGTGTGTATTGTGTGCATGTCTGGTGCTCGTGGAAGCAAGAAAAATGCTTGTGATCCTCTGGAACTGCAGTTAGAAGGTTATGAGTAATGATATGGGTGCTGGAAACTGAGTACAAGTCTTTGGAAGAACATCCAGTGCTCTTAACCACTGAGCCATTTCTCTAACCCTAAGCTGTATAAAACGTTCAAAACTCTAAAATGAGCACTATAAAATATTTACACATATTTACAGATGTAGAAAGAGTGATAAGATATGGATGGATGCAATAATATATTTAAAATTCAGAATAGTGATTACCACGAGGCAAAGAGCTGGTTATAATGAATTAGGGGATTTTATTTGCTATATTATTTAGGTATTTGGAAAAGATTTAAAACACATTTTATGTATGGTTGGTACATAGGATAAGAAATACTTTGACATTGTTGTTTTCTGTATTTTTGAGCTATTTTCCAATTTTATTTTTAAATTCCAAAGATACCAAAGAAATTCATAGTTTTGAAAGTTTTTGAAATACTGTAAAGTTCATCTCTTTTGGCATACAATGTGGAGAATCAAGGCAGTCAGATGCCAGACTGCTGAGCTAAAATCATTATGTTTGCTCATGTTGTCTTCACTTCCTAACTCTGGCCTAATCTTACCCTACACTTCTACCCCAGGGCCAGTACATTAGCTGTTTTCTTTTACTAACTGCTTTTATTGTTTTGTGGGTTTCAATCCTATGACATTCAAAAAAAATAGCTCAGGAACTTGGGCTCTGTAACAATGTAATTTAGGATGTATTCTTCCATGTCACTACAATGAAAACATCTGCGGCTATATGAAAGTACACTCAGTGTACTTTATTACATGTAATGTCAGTTGAATTTCCTGCACTTGTTTTTCCCACATTTTCCCTCCCCCTCATCTACAAATAATCCTAATTTGTTAGAATATTTGACATGGAATTAAGGTCTTTCTTTCTTGGAAAGCTGTCAATTAAAAGTTACAAAATACATATATTGAAAGGGAAGGAGGGAGTTACATTCTCTTCCTGAAAGGAATGAGAAATAAACTCTCTTACCCTCTGGCTACCTTTAGATGCTGTTGATGGATTTGAGTGTAATTCTGCTCCATCTTTTTCAAATTATTGGTTGTCCTACCGAGAGAAGAGAACAAGAATTGGTTGTTAAATGTCAAATGGTCACCACTGAAAACACACATACAAGTAAAATTATATGAATTCAACAGGTTGCATATAGGAAGATAGATGCATATAAATACATATAGGTATGCAATAATAATTGATGAAAAGCAGGCCATGAATTTGAAGGAGAGTAGGGAGGTGTATAAAGGAGGCGTTGAAGAGTGGAAAGGGAAGAGAGAAGTGTTATTAAAATTTCATAAAGAAAAACTTCTCGGCACAAAATATATGAATTAAGAGACGCACTTATTCCAAGAAAGTGTTTTTCAACAAGTCACACATTCACCCCCCTTACTTTAAATATTTTCAGACAGTTTCTGGCTAAGTTATTTAAGTTAAAATTTGACCTTATTCCATATCTTAGGTTAATCTTGAAATAGCAATCGCCCTACCTCAGCCTCACTTGTTGCTATGATTACAGCCAGTACCAGTAGCCTAGGCTTAAGGTTTATGCTTTTGATATCATGATCATTTTTATTTAAGTTTTTATATGATATGACTGCTACTTATTCCCTTCTTTTGACTATGAATATCCAGTTTTCCCAGCATTATTTATTAAAAAGACTTTTCCCCTCTATTAAATATGTGTCTTAATTTGCTGTGTATTGCTGTGATAAAATACCGGCCAAAACCAACTTGAGGGAGGAAAGGATATATTAGTCCATCATTATATGAAGCCAAGGCAAGAAATCAAGCTAGAAACCTGGAAGTAGGAACTGAAGCAGAGATCATGGAGGACTTGTTCACTGGCTTGCTCTCCATGGTTTGCCCAGCCTGCTTTGATGAGAGGTTACTTGGAGGTTCTAGAAGGGGAGTGTATGTCCTCAACCAAGGAACCATCCTCCTCCATTTTGGGGAGGTTAGCATCTTCTATGAGGAGGGATGTACATGGAATTGTGAAGGAGGAAGGAGAGACCTACATAGTCAGCCAGATCCACTGAATCGATCCTGAAAGTCAATGGGGTGACAGACGTCACAGCCAGATCACTCTCACATCCCCAGATTGCTTTCATATATAATTCAAGACCACTTACCCAGGGGTGGCATCACTAATATCTATTATTAATCAAGACAATGCTCCCACAGACATGCAGGTCAATCTGATGGAGGCAATACTTTAGTTGAGGTTGCCTCTTCTTGGGTGACTCTAATTTATATCAAGTTGACAAAAACTAGCCAGCACAATATTCGTAGTACTAGGTTAAAAGATTAGGTCAATGTAGTTAAGTGTGGGTTTATTTGGGGACTTATATATTCTGTTCCATTATCCTTTGGGACTGTATAAATGCCTGAATACTACTGTTTTGATTACTATAACTTCATATATTTAATGTAAAAAAGAATGATGCCTTCAACTTTGCTCTTTCTCAAGATTGTTCATACAAATTTTCAGAGTATTTTTTTTTTCAATGAAAAATGTCATTGAAATTTTGTTTGGGATTATATTGAATCTGCAAACTGCTTTGTGTCATATGGATATTGTAACTGTATGACTCTTCTAAATATTAATAGGATATCTTCCTATTTATTGCTTTTTACAATTTCTTTCATCAATGTTATAGATTTTTAAATTTTCATTTTAAATTATGTGTATGTGTGTCTAAATATGAATTTGTATATGTGAATACAATAATAACAGGGCCAGATAAGGAGCACAAATATCCTGGCACTGGAGTTACAGATGGTTTTGAGCTGCCCAATGTCTATGATGGAAATCGAACTCAGTTCCTATAAAGGAGATTTATGACTACTGTGTCATCCCTTAATTCTCCAGACTCATAATTTTAATTTTAAAAGCTTTTCATCTCCAATTTATTTTCAAGCTCATTCTTCCTGATGCTATTATAAATGTGACCATTGCCTGTAGAGAAATTTTAATCCAGCAAAATGGCTGTTCTGGTAAGGGTTCACATCAAAAGACCATATAGGTCCTTTAACCCCCCCACCTCCCCCCCCAACCTGGAATGTAGACACACCCTTAGTACACATCTTTAATCCCTATCAATGAAAATAAGTTTAGTTTGTAGAAGAAAGAAACTGTGTTTGAACGTGACATCTAATCGAAGGGCAGACAAAGTGACAAATCAGAAAGATTTGACAGAATGAGTCATAGATAGGATATGCCCAACTCTCTAGGAGGACACAGAGAAAAGAGAGGTGACTTAAGAGAGTAGCTTGAGGTGCAGGTGGGGAGCAGTTTTATCTGGACAGTTTTACAGAGATTGGTCACAGGTGAAGACAGAACAAGAAAGAGCCAGAGTATTAGAAGCTAATTTGAATCAGTCATCTTGGAGAGGAGTTTGGGCCGGGAGTTGAAGCAGCCAGCCAGAGCTCAGAAAGAGCTGGAAATGGCAAGCTTATTCAGCAGTAAATCTCTGAGAAGACAATTACATCTGGCTAATAAAGGTTACATTTTCCATTGCCTTAGTTCCTTGTTCTGATAATGTTGTGGTTTCAGTAGCAAATCTCTCCAAGAGCTCAGGGGGTTGCCAACTTGCTCTGCAGCTGGAAGAACCGGTTTGAAAATCAGGAAACTCTTAGAGGCAGTGTAGAACTGATGGGAGCAGGTGGGAACAGGCCATTGGGAGTGTGTCAAAAGGTCCCTGGCCCTTCCAGTTTCCCTTTGTACTTCTTTTCTGCCATGGTGCTATGGTGTTCTGTCCAAACACATGGGGCCAGGCAACCATGGAAAGAACTCTGTGACACTCTGACCCCACATGAATTTCCCCACATGATGTTTCTGTCTGTAGTTTTTGACTACAACAACAAGAAAAATACCAATTCAGAAAATGTCTTCTTAACATGTAGAAATGCTACTGACTTTTATATATTGACTTATTACTACAACTTTTCTGAATTTATTCATTATTTCTAAATATGTTTTGGAGGAGTGTTTTGGATTTTCTAGCTATACCATCATCATTTGCAGAGGCGTGTAACCTCTTTCTTTTCAGTTATGGTGCACTTCATCTTTTTCTCTGGTTTCTTGACTAATCATTCTAAGAAGGATTTACATTTCCTAATAAACAGAACAGAAATGATGGGCATCTTAATCCCAGTTCTTGATCTAAAAAGAATACTTTTGTATTTTCACCCTCACCTATAATTCTAGCTACCTTTGTGTAACACATGACTTTTATTTTTGGAGACACATTTATTATATGCTGAATTTATGGAATTTTTTTTACAATAAACAGATACTGAATTTTGTCACACCTATTGAAATGATAACCTAATTTTTATCCATGAGTCTATTAATATGATGTGTAACAGAACTCAATAGCAAAACAAACACGAACAAGAAAATAAACGTAAAGTAAGTCCCTGTTACTAAAAATGCCATGTGCCTTAGACACAGGAGTTAGATTTGAGCTGGAACTGACTCCAAATTTCCTCCTGAGCACTAGCTGTTATGGTATCAGAAGGTACTATGTAAGCTGCTCACGGAGGAGAGCAAGACCCAGTCCTAGTGATGCCTATGAACCACAACTGTGACCACCATGACAAGATATCCTCAAAGGTGTGATAGTGACACTTAATGTCTTGTTGGTAATCAACAGATATCTAATTTATCTCAAATCCTACTTAACAAGAGAGAAATTATGCCTGGTACTGTGAACCAAGTAAATACTGGTTAGTGAGGTCAAATATCTTAGAGGAGAATACATTACCACCACTTTCCTAAAACAGTATAATTTCTAGCTGCATTTGAAATGTTTGTCTTTATACTCTTAGATGAATTCAGCTTTCACCCTTTGTCAATTTTGAAGTTGAGGGAGACTATTACAACGAGCCAAAACTAGTTAAAATACAGGAAGCAACTGTCTGTGAGGCACCCCACCCCAGTTGACACATCTACAACCCAACTGCTGCACCCAACAGTGAGGGAATACCGCAGAAGGGATGGGAGGTGGGCAAAGGTTGCAAAAGCCAGAGAATCAGGAAGTCTGCTGTGAGGTTGTGTTTTCTAGCATTACCTATGAAATATCAACCACATGGCTTCCTCAGTGGAATGTGAACAATGCTCGTAACAGTTGACATTCCAACCAGTACGGGAAACATCTCACAGGGACTCACCCACAGATTGCTGAGGGAGGTGCTCTCAGTTAGTTATCCAAAACCAAGTGCTGAGCCCTAGAAACATGCAGGCAACATTTAATGGACTCAGCAGATTATAATTTGTTCATTAGTTTACATATGTGTATGTATTCGTGTGTATGTGTGTGTATGTGTGTGTGTGTGTGTGTGTGTGCGTGTGTGCGTGTGGAATAACAATGGTTAAAGAAGGGGAAGCTATAAAATTGGGAAGGGTAGTGTAACATTTTGAGTGGTAGGAGAGAGTAAATAGAAGAGGGAAGTAATGTGGTTACATTTTTTTAAAAAGAAAATAATAGTAATAATAAAAAGAAAATGTGTGGAGTAAATTTTAAAAAAAAAGGACAGAAAACCCGAATTGACACACTTCATAGAAATATATACAAATGGATTACAGATAAATGGAAAGATACTGAATATTATTGGTATCAGAACCAGGTAAATTGGAACCTCAGTAAGGTCTCACTTCTTACCCATTGGAATGGCTACCATTAGAAAGATAAAAGCAGCAAGTTGTGAGGCTACAGGGGAATTAGAACTCTTGTCTTATAGTGGCAATTACATTGATGAAATCAGTTTGGAAAGATCACTGAACTTCCTTAAAAGAATAAGTATAGAATACCCATCTGATCTCTCAATTCCATTTCTGTGTCTGTATCCAAAGAACATGACGTTGGTATTTCAAAAAGAACTATCTGCATCCTTATATTTGTGGCAGCATAATTAGTGATAGCTATCATGTACAAATGACCTAAATGTTTATCGATAGGCAAATATCCTTTATCCATGAAAAGGAAGGAAATTGAGCCATTTTGAAGCAACACTGAAGAATCCAAAGAATATTGTTCTATAAAAAATCAGTCAGACACAGAAGGACATGCATGGTAGGCTCTACATGCAGTTATAACTTAAAACTGCTGAATTCATAAGAACAGGGAGTAAATCAGTGGCTAGTGGTGGTTGAGCATGGGAGAGATGAAGAGTCTCTGATCAGACAGTACAAACTTTCAGTCATAAAAGGAACATATTTTGGGGACCTAATCCCTTTATGGATGTTTATGGATGTGTTTATTAATTTAAAACAAATACAGATTGTGAAGTGAAATTGTATGATGAAATAGAAAGACACACCTTGGTATAAATG
Organism: Grammomys surdaster; assembly: GCF_004785775.1. Classification (NCBI taxonomy): domain Eukaryota; kingdom Metazoa; phylum Chordata; class Mammalia; order Rodentia; family Muridae; genus Grammomys; species Grammomys surdaster. The sequence continues at coordinate 3,968,014 of NW_021604592.1, forward strand.
ATCCATGACAAGCAAACATGACAAAACAAAACCTGAAAAATCAAGTCACTGAGAGGATTAAACAACGTATTGAGTCCTCAGTCCTCCTCTGGCATAAAAATATGTTCCTTGCAGGCAAAAGTACATCTTATACGCCATGGTAAGATAATGAACACTCTTTAAAATTAAACTTTTAAATGAAAAAATTGGACAGATGAGTTAGGATTAAAATAAAGAATGATAATGGGATGTGCACTAGAGTTATGCCATTTTACAGGGTAGGAAAAGGATTTTAAGAATTAAATAACCCAACCAAAGTTGATGCAGCAAGAACACTCAGACCTGTTTTTTTTTTTTTCACATCAATCCCAGGCTCTTAGTACTTTAAAGTTTCCCCCCTACTATTAAATTAGATAACAGCACGCCAGCAAATTACCTGAATGCACTATAATGTTAGATAATATTGCACCAAAGTCTTCATCTGACATAATTTTAAGGCATTTCTCTCCACCACCATTTTCATTCTGAGGTCCTCTTTCCTCCACTTAAACTTTCAAAAGAATGTCCTAGTTATGCTTTCTTTAGAATCTACTGAGCATACATTTTCACAATCAACATAGTATTTATGAACTCATACTAACAAAGCCACAGGATAACATTCCTCCCAAATACCATGATCAATTTTCATATACTCTTCTCAGCACAATAGGAATATTTATGATGGTACTACATTTTCATGAAGAAACGAAACAAGGCTTATAAGAGAAAACTTAAAGCTCGTTCCAGAAGTTTGGTTTTTAACAATGCTTGGCACAATGAACTGAATCAGTCCCTGAGTGACTGGAAATTTCCAAAACTTCCAGTTCTCTCTTTTGCATACACTTCCAAGAATTTAAAGCAATAATTGAAAGGATGGTAGCACTATTAAAACATCAGATTTTTCCCTGAGAGAATAAACGGAAGGATTAGAAAATGTCAACAAATATTTGTTTGGAAAATATCCTAATATGCAGATTGTCATATCTTCATAGAGAAGATATGGAAATACACCAGAAGTGTCTGCATTGACATATCAGGGCTGCCACTTTATCTGTTAGAGAGTGCTTCATCAGACAGTCATAAAATTGAAGTGTGAACATCCTCTGAGAACGTGCAATTATACTGCAATGTATCTATCAATTAATAAACTGATGTGCTGAGTGTGTTAAGGAGATGCTCTACCAGCTATTCTGACAATAGGAATGAAAACTCAGATGAACTGAAAAGCAGAAAGCTGTGAAGGAAAAGGGAAGAACAATGTCATTCCTGCATGTTCAGAGTGTTGAATTTGTCTGTTTGGCTAACCCTTATTTCAAGAATAGCCAGAAGTACCTCTGTGAATCTGCTTGCCAGGAACATTCTCTATTAAAGCTTCACATTTCTTTTCTTTCCTAGCCTCTGTCTTCACAGTTCTTTTTTTTGTGGGGGGTGGGGGGGGACAGGCATGTCAGTTTGAGAGGCACTAGTCTGATATAAGAATATTTATAGATTTTCCTCTAATCATCAATTCACATCATTAACACAAATAGCAAAAACACTGAAGATGCTTCACTCCCAGTTACTGGGTCAGGCCAGAAACAATTTATGAATCCAACTGCACCTAACATAGCAAGAGAACTTGATAAGAACACAGAGATGTGGCCTATAGTTTCTGATTAACCGTTGATATGTTTGAAGAATCCAGATTTTTGATGTTTTTGTTTTTACATTACAAATGAGCTTCTACAAACATTCAGATGTAGGTTTTGGTTTGAGCATAAATTTTACTTTCTCAATCAATAATTTTGGGGTCACATGGTAGTTTTGTTTTTAGAATGTGTTCCTGTTTCTTACTCTGGTTGTGGCTGTTACCTCCTCCCCAGGCCTGTCTAAGTCATTGAGTTTCTTCTTACCTGCTCTTGACATCTCCTTTGTTCTTTCTCAGCTATTTCAGCAACTGTGTAGTAATAGCTCATAGTTTTAATTTGTGTTTAGATTATGGTTGATAGCATGGTACGTATCATAAATTCTTTAAATTGCTTTGCAGGTCTAGGATCAAACCCAAGACCTTGTATATGTCAGACAAGAGGCCTGCTGCTAAACACAGTGTTCTGGTTGTTGTGTTGAGTATCTTCTCATGAGTTTATTTGACATTTGTATTTTCTCTGTGAAATGTCTGTTTATAACTTTTGCTTATTTTAAGTTGCATTGACTGCTTATTGAGTTTTAAGAAAGAAGTAATTTCAGGCAGAAGTCTAAATCCTAGGCTAGAACAAAGAAATTTGAGGCAGGAATCTAAATCTTAGGCTAGAACAAAGAAGTAATTATAGGCCAGGCACGAATCTAAATCTTAAGCTAGAACAAAAAAGTAGGCTTCAGGCATGAAAATGACGCTGGGCTAGGGCAGGGAAGTAGGCTCAGATATTTTGGTCATCCATATAAGCCCTTAAAAATAGTGATCAAAGGAGTGATCATGGGACTCTGTTTATTGTCATGCATGTTCTTTGACTATCTGAGTCAAAGAACTCAGACTTTAAAGTCAATAAACTTGACTAGTTTATTGTCTTTCTTGTTTCTTGACTATTTGCATCTATTGTATTGTAGTTCCTCAACCTAGAACTGACCTTAATACTTGCATGTAATTTAAACAGTATAAAAGCAAAAAAAGGGACTTCCGGTCTGGGCCCGAGCGAGCGTAGAGCAGATCTCAGGCCGAAGCTCTGTACCCAACATCAGAAAACCCAGAGGAAGAGGGCCTCCCAGGAGCTCTAACCTGAGCAGCATCCTAGGCAAGAAGGTGGCAACACCTGCCCCAAACAGGGAGTAACTGGGATCCACTGGGACTCAGGAATTTACTCCTGGCCTGGAGCACGGGTTCCTTTCAGTCTCCACCTGAGCACTGAGCAGACCCTGGGCCTCAGCTCTAACCCCAGCAGAAAAACCCATCCCAAAGAGTTCTGACACAACCTAGATAATAGGAAAGACAGAGACAGCACAGATAGCACAAAGGAGATTCAGATGGTGAAAGGCAAGGGCAAGAACACAAGCATCAGCAACCCAAGGTACTTACCATCATCAGAATCTAGTTCTCCCACATTAGAAAGTCCTGAACTCCCCATATCACCAGGAAAGCAAGAACTAGATCTAAAATCTCTTCTAATGATGATGATAGAAGACTTTAAGAAGGTCGTAAATAACACTATCAAAGAACTTGAGGAGAACAAAGAGAAACAGGTAGAAGCCCTTAAAGAGAAAACACAAAAATCCCTTAAAGAATTACAAGAAAACACAAACAAACAAGTGAAGGAATTGAACAAAACCATCCAGGACATAAAAATAGAAGGAGAAACAATAAAGAAATCACAAAGGGAGACTACCTTGGAGATAGAAAACCTAAGAAAGAAATCAGGAGTCATAGACACAAGCATCACCAACAGAATACAAGAGATAGAAGAAAGAATATCAGGTGCAGAAGATACCATAGGAAATATTGACACAACTATTAAAGAAAACACAAAATGCAAAAAGTTCTTAACACAAAACATCCAGGAAATCCAGGACACAATGAGAAGGCCAAACCTAAGGATAATAGGTATAGAAGAGGGTGAAGATTCCCAACTTAAACGGCCAATAAATATCTTCAACAAAATTATAGAAAAACCTTCCCTAACCTAAGGAATGAGATACCCATAATCATACAAGAAGCCTACAGAATGCCAAATAGACTAGATCAAAAAAGAAATACCTCCTGTCACATAATAGTCAAAACACAAAATGCACAAAACAAAGAAAGAATTTTAAAAGCAGTAAGGGAAAAAGGCCAAGTAACATATAAAGGCAGACCTATTAGAATTACACCTGACTTCTCACCAGATACTATAAAAGCCAGAAGTTCCTGGACAAATGTCATACAGACCCTGAGAGAACATAAATGCCAGCCCAGGCTACTATACCCAGCAAAACTCTCAATTACCATAAATGGAGAAACCAAGATATTCCATGACAAAATCAAATTTACACAGTATCTTTCCATAAATCCAGCACTACAAAGGATAATAACAGGAAAGCTCCAATACAAGGAGGGCAATCATACCCTAGAAAGAGTAAGAAAATAATCCCCTTCCAACAAACCTAAAAGAAGATAACCACACAAACAATGCCTCTACTATTAGCAAAAATGACAGGAAGCAACAACACCCTCTCCTTAATATCCCTTAATATGAATGGACTCAATTCCCCAATAAAAAAGCATAGGCTAATGGACTGGATACGCAAACAGGACCCAGCTTTTTGCTGCATAGAGGAAACCCACCTCAGTGACAAAGACAGACACTACCTTAGAATAAAAGGTTGGAAAACAATTTTTCAAGCAAATGGCCCTAAGAAACAAGCTGGAATAGCCATTCTAATATCGAATAAAATCGACTTTCAACTTAAAGCTATCAAAAAGGATAAAGAAGGACATTTGATACGTGTCAAAGGAAAAGTCAACCAACATGAACTCTCAATTCTGAATATCTATGCGCCAAATGCAGGAGCACCCACTTTCATAAAAGAAACCTTACTAAAGCTCAAAGCACACATTGCACCTCACACAATAATAGTGGGAGACTTCAACACCCCACTCTCAGCAATGGATAAATCATGGAAACAGAGACTAAGCAGAGAGACAGTGAAACTAACAGAAGTTATGAACCAAATGGACTTAACAGATATCTATAGAACATTTCACCCTAAAGCAAAAGAATATACCTTTTTCTCAGCACCTTCTCGAAAATAGACCATATAATTGGGGCACAAGACAGGCCTCAACAGATACAAAAATTTTGAAATAATCCCTTGCATTCTATCAGATCACCATGGTCTAAGGCGGGTCTTCAATAATGACAAAGACAATGGAAAGCCCACATTCACATAGAAACTGAACAACACCCTACTCATTGATAATCTGGTCAGGGAAGAAATAAAGAAAGAAAATAAAACTTTTTAGAATTTAATGAAAATGATGACACATCATACCAAAACCTATGGGATACAATGAAAGCAGTGCCAAGAGGAAAATTCATAGCTCTAAGTGCCTACAAAAAAGAAACTGGAGGGAGCATACATTAACAACTTGACAACACACCTGAAAGCCCTAGAACAAAAAAAAAAGCTAATACACCCAAGAGGAGTAGAAGGAAATAATCAAACTCAGGGCTGAAATCAACCAAATAGAAACAAAAAGAACTATACAAAGAATCAATAAAACCAGGAGCTGGCTCTTTGAGAAAATCAACAAGATAGATAAACCCTTAGCCAGGCTAATCAGAGGGCAGAGATCCAGTATCCAAATTAATAAAATCACAAATGAAAAGGGTGACATAACAACAGAAACAGAGGAAATTAAAAAAATCATCAGATCCTACTACAAAAGACTATACTCAACAAAACTGGAAAATCTGGACAAAATGGACAATTTTCTAGACAAATACCAGTTACCAATGTTAAATCAGGATCAAATAAACCATCTAAACAGTCTCATAACCCCAAAAGAAGTAGAGGCAGTCATTAAAAGTCTTCACACACAAAAAAGTCCAGGACCAGATGGTTTTAGTGCAGAATTCTATCAGAACTTCAAGAAAGACCTAATACCAATTCTCTTCAAACTATTCCACAAAATAGAAACAGAAGGAACACTACACAATTCATTCTATGAAGCCACAATTATGCTCATACCTAAACCACACAAAGACCCAACAAAGAAAGAGAACTTCAGACCAATCTCCCTTATGAACATTGATGCAAAAATACTCAATAAAATTCTAGCAAACAGAATCCAAGAACACATCAAAACAATTATCCATCATGATCAAGCAGGCTTTATCCCAGGAATGCAGGGTTGGTTCAATATATGGAAATCCATCAATGTAATCCACTATATAAACAAACTCAAAGAAAAAAACCACATGATCATATCACTAGATGCTGTGAAAGCATTTGACAAAATTCAACACCCCTTTCTGATAAAAGTCTTGGAAAGATCAGGAATTCAAGGCCCATACCTAAACATAGTAAAAGCAATTTACAGCAAACCAGTAGCCAACATCAAACTAAATGGAGAGAAACTTGAAACAATCCCACTAAAATCAGGGAACTAGACAAGGCTGCCTACTTTCCCTCTACCTATTCAATATAGTACTGGAAGTCCTAGCCAGACCAATTATGCGACACAAGGAGGTCAAAGGGATACAAATTGGAAAGGAAGAAATCAAAATCTCACTATTTGCAGATGATATGATAGTATACGTAAGTGACCCCAAAACTTCCACCAGAGAACTCCTAAACCTGATAAACAACTTCAGCAAAGTGGCTGGATATAAAATTAACCCAAGCAAATCAGTAGCCTTCCTCTACATGAAAGATAAACTGGCTGAGAAAGAAATTATGGAAATGACACTTTTCACAATAGTCACAGACAATATAAAATACCTTGGTGTGAATCTAACCAAGCAAGTAAAAGGCCTGTATGACAAGAACCTCAAGTCCCTGAAGAAAGAAATTGAAGCAGATCTCAGAAGATGGAAAGATCTCCCATGCTCATGGATTGGAAAGATTAATACAGTAAAAATGGCTATCTTGCCAAAAGCCATCTACAGATTTAATGCAATCCCCATCAAAATTCCCACTCAATTCTTCACAGAGATAGAAAGAGCAATCTTAAAATTCATTTGGAATAACAAAAAACCCAGGATAGCAAAAACTATTCTCAGCAATAAAAGAACTTCTGGGAGAATCACCATCCCTGACTTCAAGCTGTACTACAAAGCAATAGTGATAAAAACTGCATGGTATTGGAACAGAGATAGGCAGGAGGATCAATGGAATAAAATAGAAGACCCAGAAATGAACTCCCATACATATGGTCACTGGATCTTTGACAAAGGAGCTAAAACTGTCCAGTGGAAAAAAGACAGCATTTTCAACAAATGGTGCTGGTCCAACTGGAGGTCAGCAAGTAGAAGAATGCAAATTGATCCATATTTATCTCCTTGTACAAAGCTCAATTCCAAGTGGATCAAGGATCTCCACATAAAACCAGCTACACTGAAACTAATAGAAGAGAAAAGTTCCTGGACAGAACACCAATGGCTTGTGCTCTAAGACCAAGAATTGACAAATGGGACCTCATAAAACTGCAAAGCTTCTGAAAAGCAAAGGACACAGTCAATAGGACAAAGCGGCAACCAACAGATTGGGAAAAGATCTTCACCAACCCTACATCTGATAAAGGGCTAATATCCAAGGTATACAAAGAACTGAAGAAATTAGACTCTAGACAACCAAAGAACCGTATTATAAAATGGAACACAGAGCTGAACAAAGAATTCTTAACTGAGGAAGCTCGAATGGTTGAGAAGCACCTAAAGAAATGTTCAGCATCCCTAGTCATCAGGGAAATACAAATGAAAACAACACTGAGATTCCACCTCACACCAGTGAGAATGGCTAAGATCAAAAGCATAGGTCACAGCAGATGTTGGTGAGGATGTGGAGAAAGAGGAACACTCCTCCACTGTTGGTGGGATTGTAAACTGGTACAACCACTATGGAAAGCAGTCTGGCGGTATCTCAGAAAATTGAACATAGTGTTACCTGAGGACCCAACTATACCACTCCTGGGCATATACCCAAAAGATGTTTCAACATACAACAGGGACACATGCTCCACTATGTTCATAGCAGCCTTATTTATAATAGCCAGAACTTGGAAAGAACCCAGATGTCCTTCAACAGAAGAATGGATGCAGAAAATGTGGTACATTTATACAATGGAGTACTACTCAGCTATTAAAAACAATGAGTTCATGAAATTCTTAGGCAAATAGATGGAGCTGGAAAATATCATCCTGAGTGAGGTGACCGAATCTCAAAAGAACATACATGGTATGCACTCACTGATAAGTGGATATTAGCCCAAAAGCTCACAGTACCTAAGACACAACATATAGACCACATGGAACTCAAGAAGAAGAATGAAGACCAAAGTGTGGGTGCTTTGGTCCTTTCTAGAAGGAGTATCAAAAGTTTCAACCAGAGCTCCCAAAGTCTAAACCTCCAGCCTGAGAGCACAAAGAGAGGGACTCATGTCTCCACCTGTATAGGTAATTGAGGGTGGCCTTGTCAGACATCAGTGGAAGTGGAGGGCCATGGTCCCCAAAAGTTTGGATCCCCTACTGTGTGGGAATTCGAGAGCAGGGAGATGGGACTGGGAAGATGTTTGGAGCACATCCTCATAAAAATAGGAGAAGGGGGTATGGGATAAGGGGTTTTGGGGCAGAATGGGAGAGGAGATAACATTGAAAGTTAAATACATAAAATATCCAATAAAAATAAAAACAGATAAACGGTCTAAAAAAAAGAGAGAGAGAATTTACTTATTTCAAATTATTTTCAAAAGTTTCTAGGAGATGCTAATTGGCTAAGATCTTATTTTAAGCTCTCCACAAAAGAATTTAAGTCTCTGTTTAATACTCTCAAGAGAGATATAAATCCTAATTTCCCTCAACAATTAATTAACAAAAGAGAAGTAATCTCACAAAAAGTAGAAGAAGCTATTACTAATCGATATATTATATAGTCTGATTAGTTGTCAGCTGTGCTATACCAGTCCTTTGACAAAAGAGATTATTAATATAGATTTATATTTCTTTAAATAGTGTCTTCATGACTCTCTGAGTGTGGAAGGAGCGACTGTTGGCACTTCTGCCCTGATTTTACAAGAACTCTGAAAAATTGGCTTTAAAAACAAAAGACGGGGAACGGTCCCCCCCCCCGAAGGAGTCCCCCTGAAATACTCTCCGTCATGCCTTGTTCACTCTTGACTCTCTAAAACTGAAAGCTCATGGTAAATCTGCTGCTGACTGCCTCTAGCATCACCGAGAGCAATAAAAACTATGCCACAGATATGGGGAAGGACCCTCTTACCCTTAAAGGGAATGGCCCAGATGCAGTTCCCTTATGGGGCTGAGGATTGATATGCCTGTTTGATACCACAGAAGGCACAGCTAACTGGCTACCAAAAAGATTAATGAAATAAATAGATACCCTCACAAAACCAGGTCTAACCATAAATAGGATGAATAACAATTTACATCGAGGAAAGAGAAATCTCCCTGAGAATTCCCTTCTTTTTCCTTTCTAGGTAAAAATGAATCACCCATGATGTCTGCTGTTAGAAGTTCTAATCCACATGCTGGCCTCTGAACTTATATTACTCAGACCTTTGTAGGGCCATTGACAAGAACATCAAACAGCTAGAGATTGACATCACTAATCTAAAGAAATCCCTCGTTTCGATGTTGAAGAAAGCTCCGAAAATCCGCAAAGATCCTTATTGGACTTGATTTACTCTATTACAATAGAAAAGGCTGTGTACAGATCTGAACCGTGTACAGCCCTTAAAGAAGAATGTTGCCTTTACATAGACAAGACAAGGAGGGTTAAAGAGAGCATGAAATAGATCAGAGAAGGCCCTGAGAAAAATCAGAGAGAGAAAGAGAAAGATGAGTGCCGGTACAAGAATTGGTTTTCAGCCTCTCCATGGTTGTCAACCCTACTTCCTCCCATCTTGGGACCATTATTTGGGTTATTTTTGCTTATTTCTGCTGGTCCCTGGGTCTCAGCTAGGCTGACTAACTCTATGAAACAACAGATAAATAATTTGGTAGCAAAACCTATTCAGATATATTATCATCAGTTAGCTATGGAGGACCATGAGACTCAAGATGAGTTTGTTACTTTATCCAAGGTGTTCCCAAAACCCATCTCCACCCAACCTAAAAGAGGAGACTTCCACTCCTAGACCAAGCAGAAAGGGGCCACACAGAACCCTCTCTGACTGGTGATCTGAATTCTTGCTTAAGCTGTGAGGCTAAGCACTGCAAGGGAATATAAAGAAAAGTTAAAAATATGTCTCTGGGTTCCCTGAGGGATAAGCCTGACTGCATAGGGGTTGATATCAAAAGTATCCTCGCTCCAGGAAAAAGACATTGGGACAGGTATGGCCCTCATGCCTCACTGGACAACAACAGGGGTACTGGAGCCATTACAAGGTCCCCTTCAGTTACTGGAGGTCAGGCTTCTATCCTCGCCTTAGCAAGTTTAGAATCGCTACAACCCTTCTATACTTAGAGAAGGGAGGAGATGTCAGGGACATCCCTACTTACACACTGAAGGCCTAAAATCAGCCATAGGCCTAAAATCAGCAATAGGCCTGTCATACATACATGCTAACACCAAGTCTTGGGTCTCTGTGGAAAAACATTGAAACAGATGGTTATAAGCTATTGTAAACAGGCAGCTTTCATGGAAATTTACCAGCCTGCGGAGTCATAGACCTTGTAAATAGGTAGCCTTGGCAGACAATACCAACTTAGATAATAACAAGTGAGTCATAGGCAGAGTCATAGTGACCTGTCCCCTGAACCTTCATCCTGCGGATACCCGGTTCTGAAGATATCTGTATTCCCCCTGAACACCCACACTCCAGTGCCATCCTCTTCCCCACGTCCTGCCTTTCTGTGTTTATAACCCCTGTGTGAATGAATTACGATTTGAAAAAAATAAATAAAGTATTAAAAAAAAAGATGAAGCAAGAAAAAAAGCAAAAAAGAAGGAGGAGGGATGGGATAGAGGATTAACAGGGGTGGAGGAATGGAATCGGGAAAGGAGATAACATCTGAAATGTAAATAAAATATTGAATTAAAATAAAAAAGAAATTTCATTATGTATTTTAGATATTGGTTTTGTTAAAAATGTGGCTTGGGAATAGTTTCTATTAATGAAGTCTTTTGATGAGGGCAAGATTTTCATTTTGATAAATTTAAATATTTTCTCTTTCTTCCAGGGACTAACATTCAGTATGAAGCCTGCACAGTTCTTACCAATCCTAGCCCCAGTTCACTTTCTTCTGACTCTTTCTAATAGTTGTATGATGATCTATTTTTATACTTAGATTCATGATTCATTTTGAGTCATTTTGCCAAAGATATGAACGTTGAAGCTTTCTTTTTTTTTTATTTTTATAGCATGTATATACTTACTTGTTCTGATTTAAAATAATCATTATTCCTGCATTGATATATATTCAGACCTTCATAAAATAATCAGTGAGGCCTGTACTAGCCTCTCCATATATGTTACAGCTATTATGGTGTTTTTGTGACACTCCTAACAGTGGGAGTGGATATGTCTGCCTTGGGACTCTTTTTCCTATTGGGTTGCCTCGTCCTGCCTCAGTATGAAGGCTTTTGCCTTGCCTTGTTGTATCTTTCTTGGTTATGTTTGGTTGTTGTCTCTTGGAGGCCTACTGCTTTCTTCAGGGAAAAAGAGGGGGAATGGATCTGGGAAAGATGGGAGATGGGGGGAAATCTGGGAGCAGTGGAGGGAGTGGAAACTGCAGTTAGGATGTATTGTATGAGAGAGGAATCTATTTTCAATAAAAAAAAAATTCAGTGAGCCACACTTTCATGGGACTACTTCTGAGCCTTTTATTACACACACACATGCACACACACACACAGATAGATACATATATAGTACATGTATTGCATATTCTATACCTTTATATAATATAGTCTTGATACAGTACATATACAGCTGTATACTCCTGAAGTGGGTAGACAACTATTTTGTGACTATTTGTTGACACTCAAAAATATTAATTTAAAGTTTATTTCAACTTTTGTGTAAAAGCTATTACTGGGTCACTATTTTAATATGTACAGTATTTGGAGCATAGATTTAGAGCATGTTCCATATAGTGTGTAGTTGTAAATTATAGCAATGAGTACTTACTTGTATATTTATTATCTATACTTTATATGTATATTTTCATAAGATATACACAGAATTTTTATGAGTTTTGTACAAAAAGTACTCCCTCTTGACTGTTGGCTTATATTTCATTAAGTGCTTGTTTAATGCATGTGCACACATGTGTGTATGTGTGTGTGTGTGTGTGTGCATGTGTGTATGTGTGTGTGTTAGGGTTTCCATTACTGTAAAGAGACACCATGACTAGGGCCACTCTTATAAAGGATATCATTTTACTGGGGCTATCTAACAGGTTCAAAAGTTCAGTCCATTATTGTCAAGGCAGGAAGCATGACAATATCTATGCAGGCATGGTGCTGGAGGAGCTGAGTGGTCTACATCTTATTTTAAAGGGAATCAGGAGAAGACTGGCATCCTCAATCAGCTAGGAGGAAGCTTTCTTCTGCACTGGGCAGAGCTTCAAAGCCCACTCCCACAATGATGCATTTCCCTCAGCAAGACCACACCTATTTGAAAAAGACCACACTTCCTAATAGTAGTACTTCCCATGGGCCAATGGTTTCCCTTTCTGTAAACCACTACATTCCATTTCCTGGCTTGTTTAAACACATGAGTCTATGGGGGCCATACAGAGCCATAGCATAATAAAAAAATACATTTAGTCCAATTCCAAAAGTCCCCATAGTCTGTAGCAGTCTTAGTAATATTAAAAGTTCAAAGTTCAAAGTTTCTTCTGCGATTCATGCACTTACCTGTAATCCCTTATAACTCAAAAATCAGATTACATACCTCCAACATCACAGGATACACATCATCATTTCAAAACTTCATAGTGAGGAGATACTGGAACAAAGCAAGACCCAAAACCAGCTGGGCAAACTCCAAACTCTGCGTTTCCATGTCTATTGTCCAACTCTTTTAACTTTGTTGACTGTAACATGCTTCTTTTGGGCTGGCTCCACTCCCTGTTAGCAGCTTTCCTTGGCAGGTATCCTAGGGCTCTTGCATCTCTAACATTTGAGTGTCTCCAAGACAATTTTCAATTTCACAGTTTCTTATTCCAATGTCTGGGATCCACACATGATCTTCTGGGACCCTCCAGGTATCATCTTTCCAGCTCTCCCCTCTATAGTACTCTAGATTCTGGTTGACTCTACTGTACTGCTGCTGCTGTTCTTGGTGGTCATGCCATGGTACTGGCATCTCCAGTACCCCAGAGTCTTCTGCTGCAACTAGGCTTCACAAATAGCCTCTCACAGGCTCCCTTCATGGTGCAAAGCCTCAACTTCTTTGCATGACTCATTCAGTCTGGGGTCATCCACTGCAACTGAGGCTGCACCTTCACCAATGGTCTTAACTGGCCTCTCACAGTGACAAACCTCAGCTGTTCTCCATGAATCCTTCATGTCCTCAAAACCAGTACCACCTGGGTGACTCTTACACATTACCAAGTCCAACTGCAGCACAAGGTAGAACCTTGGCTATCTCTGGAACACAGCTTCTTTGTACTCTTAGAAAACACTTCCCAGAAGACTTCAGTGGTGCTGGTATCTTCTTAACCACCCCTAATTTCTTTCCTTTCCTTTCCTTTCCTTTCCTTTCCTTTCCTTTCCTTTCCTTTCCTTTCCTTTCCTTTCCTTTCCTTTCCTTTTCTTTTTCTTTTCTTTTCTTTTCTTTTTCTTTTTGGTTTTCGAGACAGGGTTTCTCTGTGTAGTCCTGGCTGTTCTAGAACTCACTCTGTAGACCAGGCTGGCCTCAAACTCAGAAATCTGCCTGCCTCTCCCTCCCAAGTGCTAGGATTAAAGGCAGGCGCCACCACCGCTCGTCCCGTCCCTAATTTCTTAACTCCAGCTAACAAGCATCAACGGTTGCAGTAACTACTTCTGTTCTTGACTCTAAAATCAGAGCTACATGTCCAAAGCTGCCAAGTTCTGCTGCTTGTTAGGGCTGGAATGTTCCCCGTTGTTCTATTACTTATTACCAGATTTCTATTATTTCTGTTTTTCAACTTATTCACTGTCTAAACTTGGCTGTCCTAGAACGTGTTCTGTAGACTGACCTTGAACTCAGAGATTTCCATGACTCTGTCTCCTGAATGGTAGGATTAAAGGCGTGTAATTAATCCACACCTGGACTTAAGCTATCACCAAAGGCCATGTTGAGGTTTGTAATCCATGCTGTCACTTGAGAATGTATGGATGTTGGTTGGCCGTGTTATTGCCAGAAACTATGTGGAAGTCCATGATCCCTGCTTCTGGCTGTTACAGGCAGCAAAGCTTCCCTGGTAGTGGGATCCATGACTACAAACTCACAGTTGAGATTGAGGGACGTTGAAGGCTTCTGTGACAACTTCCCCCTCCCTAAAGAAAGAAAAGAAGCAATCTAGACAGGAAGCCATTGAGAACCTTTAAAAATTGTGACAGGGATGCTGCATGTAGCTCTTCACGGTTGAAAAGTTCTGGCAGAGGTGAAGTAGTGGGAGGGTTGTATGGCGGAAGGATTCAGTTTTCTTTAAGAATCTGGCCATTGGGAGTTTGACCTTGTGCTAGTGAGTATATGGACAATGCAAATTGGACTTGGTTTATTTTTGTTGATCCTCCTCTTCTTTCTCTCTTCTTCTTCTTCTTCTTCTTCTTCTTCTTCTTCTTCTTCTTCTTCTTCTTCTTCTTCTTCTTCTTCTTCTTCTCCCTTCTCCCTTCTCCTTCCTCCTTCCTCCTTCCTCCTTCCTCCTCCTCCTCTTCCTTCTCTTCTTTTTCTTCTTCTTCTTCTAGAACAAAAAGACACAAGGGTGTGGATCTGGAAGGAATTGAAAGCATGTATGATGGGGTACATTGTTTGAAAATCCCAAATAATCAAAAATACTATGTTGAAAAAAATGATGCCTTTAACCCACAGTATAAATTATCTAGAATAAACCTTGATATGTAATTCTGATATAGTTACAATATAATAGAATATTAACAAATGAGGGAGTCCCCCCATAGTCTTATGATTGAGTGTTTAGTCCACAATTAGTGGAACTGTTTGGGAATTATTAGGTGATGTGTGGCCTTGGTTTAGGAAGTGTGTCACTGGGGGGTGGGGGTGGGGGGGGGTTGAGGTTTCTAAAGCTCATGCCAGGCCAAATGTCTTTCTCTCTCTTCCTGCCACCTAGTATTGAGGATGTAACACTCTTGGCTACAGCTCCTTTGCATGCCTGCCAAGATGAGCATGGACTAACTCTCTGAAATTATAAGCAATCCCTCAATTAAATGCTTTCTTTTATAAGAGTTGCCTTGGTCATAGTGTCTTTTCGTGGCAACAGAACTACGATTAAGAGAATCAAAACCCTGTTCTAAGTGTGAAGATGAACCATGGGTTGGTTCAGACTGAAGGAAGATGAAGACATCCTTGAGAAACCTAGAAGTTTTCCTGAAGTCAGGACCTATAGCTCTCAGTATCCTCTAACGCTGTGCAGAAACAACTCCTTTCCTATTTGAGATCAGGATGTCACAAGTGACAGAAACAATACCAGCAACAACAGACACAAGTGGTTATTACCTGATTATGATGATGAACACACAATTGAATGTTTGTTTCCAAATCACATTCTACTACATATGTATAGCTTCTTCTGTACTAAGTGTACTTCAACAAATATGGACAGTTACTAAATAAAATACTCAAGCATATAAATACTAAACAACTATGATGAATAATGTTGAGAAAGTGCAATGAGCATATCACCTCATTCCATAGAAACATTGTATTTAAAATTTAAAATGTTTATCTGGCCATTTTCCTCATTTTACATTTAAGTATTAATAGGTATTTCCTCCTGATTCTTGCTTAGAGGTGTTACATAAACCTCAAACTGAACAAGTTTCTCATTTCTTCTCATGATGTAATCCTTTCCATTTCCCATTGCCACAAGAAAGGTTCTTCAACAGAGTTTAATCTCTTGTTTAATGACTTACTTAACTATTATAATAAGAGATTTCATAATTATCTTTATTAATTCAGTTTGCCCTAATTTCAAGCTTCCTAGGAAAAATAAAAAACAATAAAAAGGATCATAATTAAGTTGAACTGTTCTGGGAACTTCTGCATTTGCCAGGCTACAACATTAGGAATACAATTACTCTTCTACCTGAATCAAAGAGGAAGCAGAACAATATATAAAACAATACTTCCAGAGTTTGAACTCACAACACAGACAGGTCCTAGGAAGCAGTTTATCCAAGGGAATTCACCTAATCCTGGTGTTCACTGTGGAGATGTGAGCCCAAGGTGATTAAAATTGCAGAGCAGAGAATCACAGGGGATAAAAATGCACAGACCCAGATTATCCCATAATATCTGCCGAACAGTGATCACCAGAAAAGTTCCAGATAAGACAATTCTCAGGTCTCCTCTGGGGCTGAATATAACTTGTCAGACAGAGTGGAAAACTTTAAAACTCACAGAGAATCAGACACAATAGTTAGCTTTATTGCTGGTGTGTTGGCTCAGAAGTTGGGTGAATCTATCCATCATGCTCACTTGCTATGTGTTAGATACAAATTGTTATTCACATGCTAATGATCTGAATTCCTGGTACCTAGCTTGTTAGGCTAGTTTGAGGGGTTGTGGAAAATTAAGGTTCTAGTTGAAGGAAGAAGGTCACTAGGAGCCGGTGCTTGTGGTATGATGTTCCTAGCTTCTCTCTGTGTGTAAGTTCTCATTGCTCTCTGGTTGAGGTGGTTATGAACTCAGTAGCTTCTTTAACAAACACTCACAGGAACGATATTCTGTCCAATCACAATGAGCCAGGAATCATGGTCTGAGTCCTCTGAAACTGTGCCAAATTTTATGGTTCGAGGATCACCACAACATGAGGAACTGTATTGGAGAGTCCCAGCATTAGGAAAGTTGAGTGACTTCATAGATAAATAATATACATGTATAAATATACAGATACTAATGTAGAGGTAGAAACAGATATATAAATAATAAATCCAGATATATAGACATTGATGTAGTTATAGATATGACATAGAGATGAATAGATGGATATATAGATGATATATAGGTAGATGATAGATAGATAGATAGATAGATAGATAGATAGATAGATAGATAGATA
>NW_021604592.1:3984942-3997232 GCF_004785775.1 Grammomys surdaster
ATAGATAGATAGATAGATAGATAGATAGATAGATAGATAGATAGATAATAAAAAAAAAAGGGCCGGAAACTCAGGGAGTAGTAGCAGGAGGAGTTAGAGATGGGCTTAGTTTGGGTGTTCTTTGTCGTATTAGACTTTTGCTTATGAGTTTGTGTGTGTGCCCGTGTGTGCACATGGGAACAAAATTCTCTCCTTGAAATAGACATATAGCATCTACCTTCCTATGTCAAAATTCCTTTTTCTATTAGTCATGGTTCTCCAAAGGAACAAAAGCAGTAGAATGAAAATATAAAATACAAAAGAGGGGGATTTATTAGAAAGGCTTCTAGGGTGTGATCTGGAATAGATAGTTCAACAGAGGTAGTCTCCCATTAGACAGGCCAAGAATCCTGTAGCTGTTCAGTCCACAGTTCTGGATGTCTTAGCACTTGCAATCTGGTGCTGAAGTTCCAGGGGATTCCTCAGGAGATGCTGGTCTCCAATCTACATTGGATATCAAAGAAGTATGTTCTAATTCCAGTAAAGAAGAAGCTCAGATGACCCTGCAGCCTTTCTTTCACTATTCCCTGGTGTATGAACATATAGATCAACAGTGTGCTGCTTGGCCATAGACTCCCACAGACTCCCCAAATAACACCAACAACTGGGGACTAAGAATTCAAATTCCTGAGCCTATGGGAGACATTTTTAATTTAAGCCACCAGTCACTGAGTCACCTCCTCAGACTATCATAGCTTTCTTAAATGTGCTAGCATTTAAATGAACAACTACCAATATTATTACTACCCTCTGAAGAAAGCAGCAATTAGAGCAATCACTGGCCTTTGAACTTGTACATTTTACATTTCAGGCTTTTTAGATTAATTTCTTTACATAGATGTTTGTCAACCTTTTACTTACCATTCCTCATTAAGTCATATATGATTCTTCTAATTTTTTCTTCTTGATACAGCTATTAGAAGAACTTTAGTGAACATTGCATGATGAAGCTTGAAATCTCTCTTTGTCTTTCATCCTTAAAATATATATATTCTTGAGATATATAATTCTGGGTTGATAGTTCTTTGTTTCAAATCTTCTGCATGCTTTGAAAACACTCTACCATTGAATCATAGTCCCAGTCTACCACTCCTTTTAAACTAGGGTTCACTAGATAGCACAATCTGGTCTTAAACTCCTATTCTTCCCATTTTAGCCCCTGATGTGCTAAGTCTTGTGCCACTGGGTCTGAGCTCTCTTGTATTATCTACTCCAATTCTGATGACAGGTATGCACCTTATTTTAATTATTTTAATTTTTCCTAACTCCCTATGGCCACCAATCATCTTCATTTACTTAGCGAGATTTAGAATTGTTCGGAAACATATCACTGGGTATGTCTATAAATATTTTGAAAAAGGTTTAACTGAAGAGAAGGGACTCACTATGAATATAGTTAGAACTGTCTCATGGACCAGAATCCTAAACTTAATAATAAGGAAAGCGTGAGCTGAGCACCACCATTCATTTCTCTGAGCTTTCTGACTGAGCATGCAATGCAATCAGCTGTCTTGTGGTCCAGCCGCCATGCCTTCCCCTCCAAGATGGATTGCACCTTCAACCTGAGTCAAAATAAACTTTCCTTAAGTCGTTTTTGACATGTTTTTGTCCCAGCAATCAGCAACTAATAAATCTCCCTTTCAGAGCGTTCCATTTTTTAATCCCTGTGCTATACATTTTACAGTTTTTGAGCTTGCCTTCCAGTTCATACTTCTGGTTTGTAAAATGTGTTACTTAACCTCTTAAGTCTTTAATGTTGTGATATTTCCTATTTCTAAAATTTCTATTTTTTTTCTCTCTGTGGCCATGGTTTACAGTCTCATGCTGCTTGTTGTATTTGTTCTCTTTTGTTACCATAACACTTTAATATGAATTTAGTGGCTAAAAATGACACCCATCATAATTGGAAGTTCTGTGGAATTGATGGCCAAAACAAAATCTTCAGGGATAAACTCATAGTTTTCTCAGGGCTGCATCAGTAACACTCATAGGTGCTCTGAGGGTCATACCCTCTGACTGCTGGCAGAATTCAGTTCCACATAGCTGTAGGGCAGAGACTCTTTTTGTTTCCTTTTCTTTCTTTCTTTCTTTCTTTTTTTTTTCTCTTTTGTCGGTGTTGGCACATGCCTTTTATTTTTTTTTTTGGTTTTTCGAGACAGGGTTTCTCTGTGCAGCTCTGGCTGTCCTGGAACTCTGTAGACCAGGCCCGCCTCAAACTCAGAAATCCACCTGCCTCTGCCTCCCAAGTGCGGGGATTAAAGGCGTGTGCCAACACCGCCCAGCGAGACTCTTTTTCCTAGTTGAGATTTCAGTTGCAAAAAAACCTTAGCCTCCCTAAACTGCCTGAACTACTTGGCTTGGGGTCAGCTTACTGCCCAATAATCAAGCATGGGTTGAGTCTTTCTCATTCTGACTTCCATCCCCCCACTCTGCCTTTAAGATCTGATGCAATTTCCCAGGACACACTTGAATAATTTGAATAATCTGTCCTGATCTCTCTGTTTTAAAATCAGCTTCTCATTTAAGCTCACAATTTAACAAGATCCATCTTCAAAATTCCTTCACATCAATGAACTGTATTAATGTTTCCTTGAACTTCTAGGTACTGAAATCATAAGGGGATATTGTTAGTGTCATGCTTACCATTTTTGCACTGTTTCCAGAACTCTCTTCTCTGTGTTCAGATGTTAGTCCTCATGATTTTACAGCCTGTATTTAACAATTAGAATATTTGAACCCTTTGTCATTTGGATTCCATTTATTTTGCTAGTGTTAGGTCAAAGGCATTACTTCCATCTTGGTGGAATTTGTCAGTTTTTATTAAAGCATCACACAAAATGGAGCTGGAAAAATGGATTAGCAATTAAGAGCACTTGTTGTAGAAGCATGAGTTCAAACCCCTAGCACCCATGTGAAAAGTTGGGCGTGGTCTTGTGCACTTGTTACTCTTTGCTGGGATGGCAGAGAGACAGGGGTAGCTTAAGGCTTGTAAGACTACTGAAAGTTCTCATATTTTGAGAACACTTCTAATTTCTGTCTGTTTGATATTTCTAGTGACAGCTCAGTTAATGTGGGTTACCTCCACGAAGATGACTATGCTTTTGATATTTGCATTCCTGGAATGTAGCTAGAACATTTTTGCTGAATTAAAGTGTTTTGTTTTGGTGTTGAGATGACTAGTGCTTCTCTGGATAACAGTTTTAACTGTTTTTCTTTTTTAGGCTGTGCTCCACTAGTAAAATTGGCTCATTTCTCTTGGTTTTACTGTTTCATTCCTAGCATCCACCTCCTACCAAAAAAAAAAAAAGTGAAAAAAAATACATTTAATTTGGTAAAATCTACATACTCAAGTACACATAATAGTCCTTCATCTAAGAAACCAATACTCATTATAAAGGTTTTTTTTTTATTGGCACAGTATTTTTATTCTTTAAGAAACTTGTATACAATATATTTTTATCACAATCAGTCATTATTCACCTCCAACCTTCCTAGATCCTACTATTCATAGTCTGCTTCCAAATTAATTTCACTTCTTCCCCTGCTCTGGCCCCTTCCCTGCCCTCTTCTCTTCCTTTTCTTCTATCCTCCTCCTCCTCCTCCTCCTCCTCCTCCTCATCCTCCTCCTCCTCCTCCTCCTGCCCCTCCTCTTCCTCCTCCACCTCCTCTTCCTCCTCCCCTTCCTCCTCCACCTCCTCCTTCTCTCTTCTTCTTCTCCTTCTCCTCCTCCTCCTCCTCCTCCTCCTCCTCCTCCTCCTCCTCCTTCTTCTTTTCACTAAGTCCAAATCAATATTGTTCTATTTGAATGGGTATGGAATCCTCTAGAGCAATGGGCAATCCACCCTGGTTGACACTGCCAAAACAAAAACAAAAACTCTCCTTCCTTGAGAGAGCCTTAACTGTTAATACATCTTCAGCTAGGGGTAGGATCTAGCAGAAAGATGTTAAAAAGTTGAATGGCTTGATCTAGTCAACAGTAGTCCTCCCAAATCTCTGGTTTTTACACTCTTTCTACCCTCTATTCAGTGATGTTCCCTGAGCTTGGGATGAAGGAATGTGATATAACCAAGCACTCCATAGTCATGTCTTTTCTGCTCTTCGACCAGTTATCACAAAGGTTCTTACCAAATGATTAGCTGCAGCAGAAATAATGAAGTATATGCAACAATATTTCACATGTTGAAATCATGTCAAAACACAAACAACATGCCATGATACTGTTTTGTCATCTGGCTGCAATAATGTTAATTAGCATTTGTTGAAAGTCAATGTCTCCACTTCTAAGGCTGAAAAAAGAGACAAGGAAACCAAGTATGGGAAGACAGCACACGTATTAGAGGAAAATCTGGATCTTAGAAATACAGCAGGGTACATCAGCAGTTGGGACAAATGAAGGACATACATATGCCAGTGGAGCCTTCACAGTGTTTGCCTGAAGAGTGAAAGGATAGTTAGAATAACTGCTATTGTTATCCAGATGAAATCTCACCATAAGATACTGGAATTTAAAGTGACAACAATTTCTACTTAACCTTTAAGTAATGCTCAGAATAATAGCAAATATACTATCCTCTAAAGAGTGGGAGGAAAAAGATGTGTTTGATTAAGTGTTTATGAGTGCCTAAAATTTCAAAGACAGCATGAAATCCTCAGCTTTAAAAAACTTGAGGGCTCTGATGTAAAGGGGATTAATGTGAAATGAATCAGTCAGTTCTGATCCATCAGCCAAACATAAAGATGTGGCAAGGAAACAGGATGGCTCAATTAAACAATTTCAGGCAAAGTATTACTATTCTTGTTCTCAGATGGCAGCTGCTGGAAGTAATACATTAAAATTATTCAAGCTGAAGTATGGATATCATTTTCTTGAGACCAAAAGGTTCATGATAATCTGAAAAGTCATTTTAAGTTTTTCATAATAAAAAATGTACATATCATATAATGTAATTTGGCTGTGATAAACTAGAAGAGAGAAAAATGTAATTCATATTCCAGATTATGAATAAGAATATGACATATAATAGAGAAAAGAATAAAGGAACAAATAAGTTAAATGAACACAGATGATTTTCACGAATCAGCAATACTATATTTTAAGATTTAAAAGAAAAACTTTTTGCTTGAAAAGATGAATAAGTTTTCATTGATTACTAACCACAGGGAGTGAAGATAACACTTCATTGTACATTACTATAGAAGAAATACTGGACACTGCCTGAGTGACCAAGAACCTGAGACTAGATAGCCCAGGGACCTGGAATAAAACCAAATACTACTTGTCTAAAATGAGAAACAGAAAGTAGTGATAAAATGATTCCTAATGACATTCTGCTATATTCATGGATCAGAGCCTTGCTCGGCCGTCTGGAGGAACCACAGAAGGTTCCTCCTGGAGCAGATGGGAACAAATATAGAGACCCACAGCCAGAAATAATACAGAGAGTGAGAGACCTTGGAATATTCAGCCCTATGTAGGGTGTCTCTATTAATTTCTTCCCCTCAGAGCTCAGGGCACTCCATGAGAGAGCAAACAATAGGTGCCAGAGGGAAGGCAGAACACCAAGAAAACAACTTCCTCTAAATCAACAAGATCAAAGCTATATACACTCACATAGACTGAAGCAGCATGCACAGGGCTTGCACAGGTTTTCACTAGGTCTTCTGTATATAAATAAATTATGTCTTCCAGTTTAGTGTATTTATGGGTTCCTGAGTGTGCAAAAAAAAGTGGGTCTTTGATTCTTCTGTCTTTGTTGTTTTCAAAAGAATCCCAAATGAATGAACGAATGAATGAATGGATGAATGAATGAAATCTTAGCCACTAGGGTTATGATTAACAACTAAACTGTCACTTATACCTTCTAGGAGAGGGATAATTAGTTTTCTCCAGTGGAGGGACACTGGGTATATCTGAGTATATCAAGCACTCCAGAGCAGGCCTCATGTTCAAGAGATATTGACTGACACAGTTTTTATGTGTGTTCTGTTTGGATAGCTTGGCAGGTTTTTTCTTTGCATTTTTGTTTTTCTTCTTTGGGGTTATTATATTTTCTTTTCTTAGTTTTGGGGGACTTTTGTTGTATTCTGCTTTTGTTTATTTCTTGAGAAAGAACTAAAAGTTGGGTTGGTAGGCAGGGGAGAGGATCTAGAAGGGAAGAACTTGATCAAAATATATTTAAATTTAAAAATTGTTTCAAATAATAAAAATGTTATTTAAAAGCTAATGAAAAAAGAGATATCTTATTTAGAATGTTCTTCATACTTAATTTTAAGAATAAGTATATAAATAATGTCATTCAGAAAAATTTCCAAACTAGGTCTCTAACATCAAGGAACAAGCTTATGAGAATTAAAAAGCATAGTCATATTTTTGTCATCCATATCATTTTAGCATGAAAGTTTTATGTTCTAACATCTTAGTCTTTTTGTAAGATTATTTGGATTTCATTAATTTCATTTTGGTTAGTCCAACTTTGGGACACCAAAGATCTTTGTCTTCTTTCTATATTATTGTCTGTCTGTCTGTCTGTCTGTCTGTCCGTCCAGAGATCGGCTTTCTTTTTCCTATGATCATAAATAGTTTTTCTTATTTGTCAAATAAGTCATTGTAATTTTTCATTGTACATTTTACTTTTATCTCATTACACTATTGATACAATGGAATTCTGTGACTTTTTTATCTGTATACTGTAATGTTTTTAAATTATGTCTCATTTTCCTTATATTATATGGTTTTCTAAAACAAATATGTTTTAAAGTAAAAAAAAAATTCAATTAGAATAAAGTGAAAGGAATGATATGAAGAAGAGATTTTAAACATTTTATGATGTTATCCTGTCATGGCTACTTTCTGGACATCTGCTAACCCAAATGGAGAGGTGTCTAAAACAGATGTGGCTTCAGGTTCCTGTTCTCATGGTTCTAGACAGAAATAAGCATGCTTCTCGATATGATCTTCAAAATTTGTAATCTTTATGTCAATTAAGGGTTAGTAAAACCAGAGGCTTTATTTATTTTTTCTATGTTAGACTAAAGGAAAGATTTACTCCCAAAGGACTGTGATTCAGATCTAACGATCCAAAATGTTATACATTACCTCAATGTGTTAACAACTTTAATGCATAGCTTTTCTAACTGTATTATAAAAATACTACAAATCATAACTTATTTATTCGTAGCTCTTCAAAATGCATTGCTCAGTATAGGACTCATAGAAGCATAAATATTAGCCTGTTTATTTGAACAAGTAGAAATTAATCATTATAAATTTTTTACTATCAAACAGATTCATGAACTTTGAAACATGTAACTATTGTAATTTAAACTCAGCCTGTCTATACCTTATTAATAATGTAGTTAGACTTTTCAATAAATAAATACACACTTCTTTTTACATTACACCATAGCTTGATGCTTTAGCAAACTCCCTTGACAAACACTATAGAAATGATTTTCCAAGTATCATACTTTATTTTCTGCTTTTAGCTTCATAAGATGATTGTCAAATAATAAATTGATGTTTGAAATGTTACACTGAACTCCAAGTTTAAGATGTGGCAAATGGCCAACTTCTTTGAAGATCCTTAGGCATCTTTTTTTTTTTTTTAAACGGAGAAAGGGCATGTAGATGGTCTGCCAATGCAATCTCAACCTCAGTTTCTGGATGAAGGCTGGTAGATGCTCTTTGATTGTATTTCAGAAGATATGGACTCTGTATTATGATGCTGACAGGGAGCATGTGTGGGGCATATTCTGTAGTTGCACTAGCTGTATCGATGATTCACATGTGTCAGTCATACACAGTTACATTGTAAGTCAATTCTTAGCAAGTCCCAAAGTCACCATAAGCTGGTAGCTCTTGTGTGTTTGTCATGGTATGGTCTGATTGACAAAGTCAGGTGCCCAGGAGGGGTACTCGTGGAGGTTAAACATAGGTTCAATCCAAGTAAATATGCCCAGCATCACCACAGCGACGCCCAAAATATTTACTCCAAGTCCAGCTTTAACCTTGAACAGGGAAAAGCAATAAATGTCAGTCTCCCAGAGAGAAATTTTACAAAAGTTTCCGAAGAGTATCACACAAAGCATAAATCTGATTTACATGCACCCTTAATGACCTGTATAGGCTATGATTATCATCAAACTAGAAATATTCTCTAATACCAATGACTCTACTGTCAAATGAGAATCTGTTTCTAACTATCATTTTGACAACATCAGAGAGGTTTATTTTTTGGAATATATGTAAGTCAATCTGCCCTTGTAAGCTAAGTTACAAGTTAGATGATACCATGGGATAACTGTATTTTGTGGGGTCACTTACCATTATTGGTTTCCCATGCAAATACTTTTTAATTGAAAGTTTATAGCTGTCATCTCTAGTCCTCTTTCTTAATTATCCTATTTTCAAAACTCTTACATAGTAATTCTAGTGTCCATTGAACTATCTCAAAATTGTATTTTTAAATATTAGAAATTAGCTACCTTAATTTGCTTTTGTTATACCAATTTTTAGACCCAGATGACAAACTTTCTCATTTGTTTATATGTTATCCTTGGAAATACACACACACACACACACACGCATATATATAATGGTGGATGAGGGTATTTATGACAGAGACTATGGCCTATGAAACCTAAAATAGTGATTGTTTGCCTGCTCCCAGAGAATATGTGGATACTCATGAATTCTCTGCATTAAAACATGGGCTTCCAAAGCAAAATGGAAATATTTAGCATGATTACTACAGAGATTCTTTTCTCTGTCCATTCAAGCCACTCATTATTACATAAGTCTGTTGTGTTTACATACACACACATATACATGTATGCCATATTTTATATTAAATATATTCTATTTTCCACAAGTTGTTATGTGCCTTTTACACAGAAATATTTCCAGAAGTCTTATTTTTCTAGGATGCAGAGATGGCTATCTGGGTGGGAGGAAGGACCAAGAAGTATCCTTATAATTTCATTTGTGTAATAAACATGGAATTGATTTTGATTATATCCTTCTTTGGGTTGGTTTGGAAATCGTTGAGATTGGGTGAAGAATAGAATATTCTTAAATTATTTCTCAGCTACCATTATTTTTGTATTTGGAAATACGATGTGAGTTCTATCACATAAATTTGCCTTTATTTCTCACAGAGACCCTACACAAGCAGGTGTTAGAATAAAAAAAGAGATACTCTTATCTTAGGCACTGGACAGTGTATTAATATTGCAAATGTTTTATAAATACTTGTGATAGAAAGCTATAGTGTTGTTTTGATTGTTGTTTGATTCTATCAATCCCGTTTCTTCACTTGCTTTACTTGACATATGGTTAAGAAGTTGTATTAAGAAATTCTGTGCTCTTTTCCTTTTCCAGACCAGTGCGTGTGCATTCCACATCTCTATTTGTGACCGTAAACTCTAATGGCATGTCCACTTTAAAAAAAATTAATTCTCACACTTTCAGACATAGACTTCGAACTCTGCTTTTCTCAGTGGTTGGTTAGATGTCAAGGCTAGCAGATATTCAGCCGTCGGGTGGAGGGGTGTGTTGGGTTACAGTATCGTTTTAGCTGCTGACTTACCATGTCAATGACTTTCAGGTGGCCATATGAAAAAACAATAGCATTGGGTGGATTTGCAACTGGCAGAAGAAATGCAAATGAGGTACAGAGTGTAGAAGGCAGCAAAATTTGAAGAGGGTTCACATGAATGGCTTCAGCCTGTCGTAAAAGAAAAACAGAGAGGTGAATTAAAATGCTGAGGGCAGACACCAAACATGAGACTGAACAAACTTATTGTAACCTCCTTTCTGAGAATCAGGATCAAACCTAATACCACAAAATTATTCATTATTTATAATGTTTCAGAGCATTTAAGAGAAAGTAACTTATTTATATCATTATTGTTCTGTATTTAAAACTTCATGTTACAATTCATTTAGAAAGTAAAGTATCACTTATTTTGGAAACTATCAATTTATTTATTACATAACTAGTATTCTATACACACATGCTATATAACACAATATCGTTGAACATACTTAAGCATTTTAGAATAACATAGTATAGCTCAAAATAACAGATGATTTCACTAAGGCCAAAGACACTAAAAGAAATTGTCAAGCATGTTGCTGTCAAGTAAGAGACCAGAAGATCCAGTGCCTGTACCTCTAGACACTGTCAATGAACTATACTAACTTTGTCACTTCTGTGACAAATATAAAATCCTTAGTGATCATTACTGAATAAGAGAGTTGTTATTATCTGGAACTCATCACGTAATCTTCTAACTGCTTCATTTCATTAAATAAAAATAGAAAGTAGAAAGCTGAGACAACATTTTGCCCTCGATTTCTTGCCAATGAGCAACTGATAAACAATCTGTGTTTTATTTTCTAATTTGAAGCAGCATCTCAAAGATCTGAGCAAAATAACTCTGTAGAATGGCTAGAAAGTATTTTCAGAGAGACCATCATTTCTTTAAAATGATTCCTAAAGTATTTTCTTTTCACCAAAATAACCCACCTGAATCAGAAAAAGATTTCACTCAAAGCTAAATCTTGTAATTGCTATGGAACATGGAAGAGGAAGTCTTTCCTCCTCTCTTAGCAAATCTGTCTTACTTATTTCCTTGGCAGCAAAGAATCATCTAAGACATTTAAGCCTCAAGGTTAACTTCTCATCCATTCATACATCTCCTATAGGAAGCCCTTCTCAGAAATGTAGGAACACTATTCTGGAAAGAAATATTTCAAGTGCCAGAAAATACTGGGTCATCTTATAGCTGCAATAGATCCAGAATGTATTAATTTATCTGCAAATGAAAACAAAACAAAAACCCAGACATAGTGAAGGTAAATTGTTTACTAAATATGATGCTACCTAAATGTGAAACAGAGATCCCTTGAGCACAGGTCACCTTATACAAAGACCATATGAGTTGCTTACAAAAGGCCCATTTGGGCCAAAAGAAACTCCATAGCACAGGATGAGAACTTACAGTCAAAATAACAACATCCAAACCTACTCTAGAGGAAAATAATATAAATGTAATACTTACCAAAGGAGATAATATTGGTAACAGAATGGTAATGGTAGCTGGGTTGCTGGCTACCTCTGTCAAAGATGTGACAATCAAAGAAGATATCAGAATTATTAGCCAAACTGGTAATGAACCTAAAGGAGATAATTGATTTCCTATCCAGCCAGATAGTCCTGATACCTACAAAACAAATTTACAGAATTTATTATTCAAAGAATTCACTTTAATGAAACATTATTTAAGCACACACACACACACACACACACGATGCATTTTCTGATTAGTTTCTGAAATATGAGTTCCCATTTTCTTGAGTTTTGGTAAAACATATGGGTAGTTTTGGTAAGGGAAAAATTTTCAAAATTATTTCAGTGTTAGCATTATGCTTTAAGAAGTTTAAATTATCTCTCCATGCTTTTCTCAATTAAATTTAACTTCATGTAATTAGCATATGTAAATGTCTTAATAAGTCATGATGTGCTATAGGGCTTTAAGTAGTGGGAAGCCCTTGGGCTCCTTCCACTACTCCTAAGCTGCATCTCCTAGAGGCAAGAACTTTCAACTGTTATTAGCTATGTTATATATATATATATATATATATATATATATATATATATATATATATATATGCTAATATTTAGGTATTAATATAATTATTTTTCAAAATAATGTTGCAATTATGCTTTTTCTTAAATTTTCAATCTGGAGCACTATCTATTAGTTTCCAAATATGTTACATGAGGACTGTGATTTCTTATATCGTTCACCATACATATGTTTCCTGCCTCTTAATTCCCCATTACACAGCGATTGAATCAATCAATTCCCCATTGGTTGAATCAATATTTAGCCTTTATGACTGTGATTATATAAATATTCTTCATTGCTGAACCACCTAACCACCTAAGATTATATTTACTTTCTTTGTTTTCCTAAGAAAACATTATTCTGTTTGCTTAGTTTTGTAAGTGCCTATCCTAATTCATGAAGCTCCTCAAAATATCTGGAGGCCTAGGCAACAAGCAAACAAACACGTATAGTAAGTGAGTTTGTTTTGCTCATGTTCCCTCAAGAGGCTGTCCTGAAATAGACCCTCCTCCTGCTCCATCTGAATTAAATTTGCTTTGAGCATCCTCAACTGTTGTTCTGGTCTTGTTCCTTGTCTCATCACTCTACTCTAGAGGAAACTTTCCTCCCTCCCTCCC
>NW_021604592.1:3997332-4017812 GCF_004785775.1 Grammomys surdaster
CCTCCCTCCTTTGTTTCTCCCTTCTATTCATTTGGAGGAACATATCCTTTCATGTGTGCTGAGATTGTTGGATGAAAGTCACATTTGAGGTAGTCTCTACAAGTCTGAAAATTCTTTTCTTTCTCTTCACACTATTTTTCTAATTCCCTGTGTAGCCCTGGCTGTCCTGGAACTCACTCTGTAGACCAGGCTGGCCTGGAACTCAGAAATCCATCTGCCTCTGCCTCCCAGGTGCTAGGATTAAAGGCATGCGCCACCACAGCCCGGCTTATTTTTCTAATTCCAATATCTAGAATTCTAGTTTTGAAACCATTGAAACTGTTCAGCAATTTTGTCATTAATCTATTTCCTGTGTTCTCCAGTGGGGTTGACCACATACTAATCTTTAATTCATTACATGCAGTACAAAAAAATCGCCTGCACTCTTGATTAATAGATTTTTTTATTCTGTTTTCTGACTAAATAGAAGGGCTACTCGATGTTTTGTGAGATAATGTTTATGATAAACTAGGCTGTGCACTGAAAAAGCTTTGATTATTAAGCAGTAAATTCAGTTCCAAAGTGAATATAAACATTACTAACATGGGTACTAGATATTGGTTGTATTGTTTATTGTTTTGACTTATATATATGAAAGTCATTATTTTATTTATTTGTATTATTTAGTGTATCTTTGCGTGTACTTATGTAAGTTTGTGTATTACTATATATATATATAGCAATATATATATATATATATATGTGTATATATATATATATGTATATGTGTGTGTGTGTGGGCCTGTGTTTGTGTGTATTGTGTGTATATGTATGTAGGGGGAGGGATGTAGAAGCCTAAAGTTGATGTCAAAAGTTTTCCTAGATTGTTCTTCATGATATCTGTTGAGGCACTTTCTCTCAGTTAAACCCAGAGCTCTGGAATTATAGAGGGCCACCATATCACCCTATATTTACATGGGTCCTGGGTCTTTTAACTCTGTTTTTCAATCTTTTAGAAGAAGCATTTTATCCAGTGAGCCACTATATCCAGTATAGATATTAGCTTTATGGATTCAAATACACGGATATAGATATTGGATATAGCTCTTAAGAGAACAGAAACTAAAGTACAAAACAAATTTCTGGAATATGAATAGAGAAGGTTATTTTTTTTTAAGTATGGTTGAGATGTGAGAGGAATGTGTCATTCGCAATTCCTTCTGAAGACCATTGTAATTCTATCTCCATTTCGAGTTTCTGAGACACACATGTAGAATCTTCATGAGTTCCTTCAGTATGAACCTCTCAATAACTCTTAGTTGAAAATCTCACAGGTGTCACTTCTGAGATTTTCTGTGTTATTTTTAGAACTCTCCTCCTTTTCAGCACATTTTCTCTTCCCAAACAGACTTCTGAGGAGCTTTCAAACAAATACTTTCTTATCTTTTATAATTTTACTTTGGTTTTATTTAAAATATACTACACCATTTACCCCTCTGTGCCCTCTTCAACCCTTTCCATGTCCCTCCATTCCTTCACAGATTCTTGCCCTCCTTATCATTGTTATACACATACACAGCCTTACATATATCAATGCATGCATATACACAGGCTCCCAAGTGAGCTGCTGCTGCTTATGTGCATAAGTCTTAGAGCTGACCACTTGGCATTAGACAACCATTTCTTTAGTGTTTACTTTCTTTTCCCTTTTTGTTGTAAATCTGATTCATGTTTACTTCTACTTTTAACACTCTTGGTGAGTTTTAAATATAAATATAATATCATCATTTTAATTTTTGAGACTTTCTTTTTGATACATTTTTAAATGATGTTTTCTTTTACTTCTGTGTCTTTAATATTTCTAACACCTCTGAGGCACTGATAAGAAAATTTAAAGTGCTCTTTGTTTTATACATTTTCTTTATATTTTCCTTGATCCATTTTTTTTTGTTTCTATATTTGATTTTTCTGTCTTTGGTTATTGCATCTGAGGTTCCCCCCAGTCATCTAGTGACTCTTGACTACCTATTCATTTTTATTTAAAAAGACCATAACATGGTGATTTAAAACTCTTGGTAACATAAGGCTTGTTAAGGGATTGTGTGCTTCACTTTTGCTACAGAGCAAAGCTTAATTTTCTAAAGTATGTGTGGCCATTTCACAAGTGGGAATGGTAGTTGAGGAAATCACATAACCTTGTACACTTTTTAAACCATCTTTAATATCCAGGTCTGGCTTCTCCCATGCTTGCAAGCTAATCTGTTGCTTCCAATTATTTTGTCTGTGCTATACATTTTTTGTCTTTAAAGACTGATAGGTATTATTATTATTATTATTATTATTATTCTGTTCCTGGGAGCATAGGAATATTTGAGAAAAGAGTATTTAATTTTTTACAGTTATCTTAGAAAAATCATTTGAGGAATGTGAAAAACAACATAAAAGTTAAGAACTGTAACTGGTAAGAACTGTACAATGTCTATTACTTTGTGAGACACTCACTAATTATATTAAGTCCTATTAGGGACATTTAAGAGAGAGGTCACAGCATGAGATGAATAACACATAATTGCTAGCACATGTTTTTTTTTCAAGTAGAAGTATTCCGTGGCTTGAGACATTTGCCAGACAAATTACTACTTCAAACAAACATTTTTTAAATTGTCTCCTAGTATTTTGTAAAACTAATTTCTAGGGTCATATTTGTGTATAAACTCTTTTTTTCCCTTGTTTTCTTTTATCCAGAAAGCTGTTGACTTTAGTTTGGTTACTCAGGAGTTGTTTCTTTCTAGAAATTCTTCAGAATGTAGATTCCATTTACTAGGATTTTTAAAATTAGTTTTCCCCTCATGATTTCTCTAACTTTTCCACTAACAGAGCCATGTGCATCCGACTAAACCACACCTTTTCATTTCCTCAGATTTGCTGCTCTAAGGTCTGGTCGATGGTTTCAAAGCCACTTTGTCTAGAGTCCAGTCTAGGTGTACTCTGAGGAGACATGAGCAAGTTCTTAGGAAAGCCAGACTTTCTCATTCTGCTATCCTCTCAGTTCAAGTCAGTAGACATAGAGATGGCAGTTATTTATTCTCAGAGTTCAGACCTCATTACTGCTGAAATAGTAGAAAAGAAAATTGTTATTTCTATCTGGACAAATTATAAAGCAAGGCAAACCTAAGCCTAAAACAATTTTGCAAAAGGCTTTCTGAATTGAGCCTATTCCTAAGACTTACAATTATTAATAAATTCTATTGCTAAAAGCTCAGAATCTAAATACTTTACAGAAACTGCTACTAAAGTTAGAAACAAATAATATTCTCCTAACAAATTATTAAGAAGAAGAGATAGCATTTTACCTGAGTATTTTAAAAAATAAGTAAAAATAACTTTTAAGAAGCCAGAGGACTTGCCCTGTTCCCCTCTTGCTACTTTCCTGTTTGTGACTGAGTATGGAAGTGGATGCAAATCACCTCTGAGTATTTAATAAAAAGCTATAAACCCCATATGAGTGAGTGGTTTTTATCAGATAGAAGGAAAAGAATATTCTTTTCATTTTATAAATAAAATTTTGAGAGTTTCCTTAATACTATATACACTACTGTCAAGCCCCCCTCCCCACACTCTCCCATGTCTCCCCTCCTAAATACATGGTCTCTTCTTTAATATCATATTATTGTTTATATGTGTTATTTTCTATGTTTATACACATGTATATATACAACCTACTGATCCATTAGATGCCTTTTGTATGTACATATGCCCATGAATTTTTAGAGAAGATAATTTTCTTCTAGGAAACCCATAATTCCTAGGGCAATTAGAGGGGAAGAAAGCTTGCTTTGCATAAGTTGGTGGATAGATCAGTGAAATGGACAACTGTCTAACTCATGAAGCTTTTATTTCCTCCTGACAGTTGACAAAATATATTACAGATAACGTAATCTTCTTTGCACTATTTCTTTGGGCATTCCTGAACACATAGCATTTCGTTTATGCTTATAGCCTACTAAAGTTCTTGAACTATGAACTCACTTCACCTGTGTGGATATTTCATGGCTACTGAATTCTGAATTATTAAATGAGAGGATAAAGGTGATATGCCTGAAGCTTGGATGTGCCTATGTCCTTCTTTTCAACAGTCTGGTTAATTGTTAAATATCTTACACACTGAGCATTACCTGACAACCATCTGCCAGGGCAAAGCCTCCACCAACAAGAATGGCTATGTCCCAGGGCATGAATGACTGGAATTCTTTCCAAGTAATCAGGGGAGAGTAATCAAAAGCAACTGCAAAACAAAAATCTACAGTTAAATATTGTTTAAAATAAGGCAATATGACATTTTTATCAGTGTCCTGAATAGTTATTTTACAAGAAGCTTACAAAATTTTGATACGGTTTTCAAGGGGGAGATTTGACCTGGACTAAGAGTTTCCACTGACTTTAGGTAGAATATTATACTATAATGATTAAAAATATTACTTTGGGCCTGGAAAGATGGCTCAACAGTTAAGCACACTGGCTGCTTCTCTAAAGGAACTGGACTCGATTTTCAGCACTTACGTGGTGGCTCATAAATGTCTATGACTCCCTTTCTAGGTCTGATAATCTCTTCTGGTCTGAACTGAAAATTTGCTCCCAAGTCTGTTACTTGGATTAAGATGATGTGTATTCAGAGTTAAGAAGCAAGGAGGTGAAAGCAAACTGCATCTTCCTCAACACCAGGGTTGGGCATTGAGTATAGTGGCTATGGATTCTAGTGTGATGGTTCTCAACCTGCCTAAAGTTGCAACCGTTCCCATGTTGTGGTGATTCCAGTCATAAAATTATTTTTTGTTGCTACTTCATAACTCTAATTTATTTTGCTACTGTTATGGATCACAATGGACATACCTGATATGCAGGATATCTGATATGTGTTCCTTGGGAAAGGGTCATTCAACCCCCAAAGTGGTCACATCCCACAAGTCAAAATCCACTGTTCTAGTAGGCTTAAAGGAACCACTGCTATAGATTGCTACAACTCTATAACACACATTGAAATAGCCTAATCTCACAAAGAATGGAACAATTTTATTTCTGCAATATGCTGATTATTTAAACCATGTCCCCCAAATCTGAAATATTCATCATTTATAGATGATTTAAGAGATCAGCTGGACCACCCAACTACAGAACTCTCAGTTTTACATCAGAAAAAAATACAAACAAAAAACTCCATTCAACTGAGTTTCCAAACTATTATGACCCATCTGTCCGATGTATGTAACTTAGGAATATAGCTACTGAAAATCAAAGTTAATATAAAGCACAGAGATGAATGAATCCTGTGTAAGGAGTACATGTCGGAGAATGCATGCTCCTGCAGATGTGTGCACTTCTCTCTTCATGGCTTGTAAGTTGAGTGAGTGTGCCTACTAAGTAACTTTTTCAGTTGTTAATCTGGTTAATTCTACATGGAGCTTTTTTCTTTTTATTCAAGGATTTCTGCGAAACTGTGTAGGAGGAGCTAAGGTAGGAGGAGTTAGGAGAGGAAGAGGAGGAGTAAGGAGGAGAGGAGGAAAAGGAAGAGGAGGAGCTGGAGAGAGCAGAGACGTAGGAGGATGGAGAACCACACAGGTATGGAGAGCACTCATGACCTATAAACTTATAGTTAGGTTAGCTCATTGGGATACAACTCTCTTTGTATGGGCATCTTGTTATTAATCATTATCAAACATATAAAGCCTTTGATTAATCTATAAGAATTAGAGTCTCATTCTCTTACTGGGCCCGCATGGATGGCGAAATGGTCTGTGCAATGCCCTGTCTTGGGACAGCGTGGAAGATTGGCAGAGCCATCTCTCATGCTGGCATTTAGTGGGTGGCAGGGCTGGTGTTTCTGGTGGGCCGGTTCTAGCTGCATTGCACACATGGCCTCAGGCCGAGAAACATGGCGGCTGGGCTAGGCAGAGCCACCGCAGCTTAGATAGTTGGCTTGATCAGAGGCCATTTTAAATAATTACAACAACAAAACTGGAAGTGACCTTTCTCATGAAATTCATCCTTTTCTAGATGCTCTGAACTTCTTACTGAGGTCTCATTATAAAGAAGTAACATAAACTCTTGTTTTCTTGTTAGTTAATATTCTGATCTTGGCCAGGGTGTTATCTATCATAGAAGACCTGAAATCTGGGTATAAACGGAGATATACTTCTTCCTGCAAACTCTAGTGAGTCTTTCTGTAGGTAGAGGCAAACTCTGGCTGAGTAGGGAACTCATATGTAAGTGGGATATGCTAAGATAAGGGTCGTGGCCATTTTTAATATTCTATGTGCCAACTGAAGCTGATAGACTTTTGATTTCTTAAAGGTCTTCTGTGAATTCAGTGTTCAAAATGATACTCAACTAATTTCTCCTGCAGATGTCATTTTTGTCAATCTCTTAGCTGGAATTAGAAAGAAAAGGATTCCTGCCACTAAAGCAACCGTTGAATCTGTCACATAACCCGGATACCTGAAAAATATAAACAAATATGTGCATTAAAGATGGCACTAAGAACCTGTATGAGCTAAGGTGTCAATTAGTTACATTAATAATGATTAAGTAGAAGTGATAATACAGATCATTTATTCTGGGCAACCAGTTTAAAATATATGGCTTTCCATTGATGTAACTCATATAGAGTCCAAGCATTTCAGAGTACATTCTTAATAATTCAATACATTTTTCATATTATCAGTACCGCATATATAGATGCTACTTTTATCAGACCAAGAGTGCTAATTTTTCAGGTAAGCTTTCAGATTTGTTAACCAATTCCCTCTGTGAAATATTGTTTTTTATTATAATGTCAGATACTTGAGCTTGAAACAGTTGCTGGAGTTTGGCAAAGCCCCCATGTAATTGATTTATAATGTCCTTCTATTGGATTTAGTGTGACATGCTGTTGCTAGTGTCCCCTCAAACTCCTCTATAAACTGAATGAAATTTGATCTGGTTTCTAGGATGAAACACCTGCTTCTGTGGAGGGTACTAGATATGCATACAAAGGAAATCAACGCATTTGATGCTTTTCCCTCTAGAACCTTGAGAAGCTTAATTATCAGAATGGCTTATGAGATGCTCACAAATGATCACTGTACAAATTAAGAGTAATGCAGGAACAGATGGGCCTGGGAACTGCTAGAGCATCCTAGCAAAAAAGACAGGTTCCCGGAAGCCTCAGCAGTTAAGAGGCACCTGGAGATTATACAAATGAAACAGACACAAATAATTAGAATACAGCTTTAGAAGTCAGCAGTATCAACTACGTGAATCTTGGTAGCCTGAAGAAATATGTTCATCATAAGGCTTGTTTTTCTATCATATCTTATTTTCAACAAAAATATCTATATTCTTATAGTTTATGTGTATAAAATCTAAATAATCAAGGAAGTACATTATATTTCTCAGTATGATGTATTTTTTAAGGTTATCTTAAATACAGGCTTAGTTTCTTTCCTTGATGACTAAAATCCTATGGTGATATAATTATTTCTAAAATCCTGACCAATTCCTGTAACTATATTGTTTTCTTATTGTTCTATCTTAGGTACAATTTTTGGCCAAGTTTTTGCCAAGCTGGGCCAGGTGTCATGTAACTGGATTTTGTTTTATATGAAAAGACATATTGAAATCAGTCCAGGTTCAAACAGATGGACCAAGAGCATTAGGTGGTAGCAATAAATCTTAATATATCATACCAACTTTAGAATCATAACTGCCTAAAATTTGCACATACTACATGTATATTTTACATGATTTATAAATGTTAAAAAATTTTCATGAAATATTTTAAATTATAATTGTCTTGGTATTATTTGGAGATTTGATTCATTATGAATTGGATTATCACTGTACTATAAATTATTGAGCTTATACAAATTTTATTTGCTTTGAGATTGTTTCAATATAGCTTCAAGTTTGTCCCCTTTCAAGTCCCTTCTCCTTTTCTACTGATGTCTCTCACAAAGCTAGCTGACATTAGAAGCACTTGCTCATAGCAAACCCTGTTTTCCCAGTACAAACAAAGCATTTCTCGGATTATATTCTCCTCCACAAGGAAGAAAAATTCAATGCTGATGTACCGAATATCTATTGGGATTTTCTTCTAGGGTTTATTAGCTGTTGTCAGGTTCCATCCAGTTCTCAACACATTACTATTGGGGGTGGTATTCATAATAATAGAGGTTGGATTTTAAAGAAATGTGAAGTTATTTTTTTTATTTTGGTCTAAATCCTATTAGAAAAACATAAAATACTAATGTTGTTTTAAACAATAGCTTGTTTTACATAAATAGATAATGATTTTGTTAAGGAAGTCTCAGAATGAGAAGTTCTTTGCCTAAAGGAATCAAGAGACCCAAGCTAATCCTTTAAAACACCCACCTCATGCATTGCTTAAGGCTAGGAGGGCATAAGAAATTTGAATTCATCCCTCGAACCTTAGGTATTGGCAAAGCCTGTGGAAACAGACTGGTCAGGTTGGGAAAGGTTTTGTCTCTCTCGTCTATGAAGCCAGAATACATCTGACTCAAACAGCTTTGATTTTTGCTTCCAAACTGTGTGGATTCTTGCTGGGGTAAGACAGTAAGACCAAGATGAAAATCTTCTGGGTTTAAGAACCAGAGTATATCCATCAAAAAATAGATTGGGAACACAAATCTCAAAGCCAAATTGTATTGACACACAGGCTGGTTAATTTCTTTTAAGTACTACTCATTCCACATGTCTCAGTAACGGCTGCCGTAGCATACCACGTTAAGCTGTACCCTTAACTCTGGCTTCTAGCCTTTGCTTCAAACTTATCTTACCACTTACTCAGCCCATCTTTATCTATGAAATGGTGGCAGGGTTAATTTTGTAAGAAACTACTGAAAAATTCATGTGATGGAAAAAAAAAGCTTGAGCCCAATAAATAATCTTCGGGAGACATAAAAGTGGTAAAAATTGCAGAGTATGAGTCAAGGTATGTCAGATCAAGAGACACTGCGTAGTGTTTATTTCACACACTAAAGATTTATTCACCACTTTTAATAGGAAAAAAAAACAGTATTCTATATTCTAGTGTAATTTCCATCTTCCAGCTAATGGAAGTGAGAGAACAGACGCTAGCCAAGAACAAACAGAAGGTTCAGGAGCACAGCCTGTCAACTCTCACACTATGCTCCTAACTAGTTTACTTACTGCAGATGAACGCCTAACTTTGTCTGGAGGGAAAAGCCTCCATGGACAGTGGATCTTGATTTTTTACACAGGGCGTGACGACTATCTTTTCTGCCTTCTTACCGTCTACTTAGAAACTTCGTCAAGAAGGTTAGACATAAAAATACTTTTTGTAAAGAAGTGAATCAATCAAGCATTACATGCAGCTTCTCAAAGTTGCAGGATATATTTAGTGGGACCCAAAGCAGAACAAAAAGGACTCGCAGACTCCTGGCGAATACTCACTCTGAAAACAGGACTGACCAACCAGTGACAAAGCCAGGGTCCCGACTGAACCAGAGCAAGGCCATTACAATGAAGATCACCAAGGTCACGATTTCTTGATACCTGTAGAACAACCCGCTGCTGTCATTTCTTTTCAAACATTTGAGAAAAGTGAGCTGTTGTCAAGCTAGTCTGAACAGGCTGTGGTGTTGTGGGACCTCGGAGTGTTCTTATTTGGGGAACACCAGTGCTCTTCGAAAGGACCCTTTGTCCTTCTCAGCTTTTCTACTTAGCAAATTTTAGTAGGGCAGTGCTGTGTTCTTCAGTATAGTGACAAGCAGTCACTGAGTTTTGCGGGTTTGCAGTCTTAGTCAATAACTTTCTTTGCTGGCAAGCGCTTGATCATTTGTACTGCTTGTGTATGTGCACCCAGAATGTGCGCTCAAGAGTGTGTGTGTGTGTATGTGTGTGTGTATGTGTGTGTGTATGTT
This sequence comes from Grammomys surdaster, assembly GCF_004785775.1. Lineage (NCBI taxonomy): Eukaryota > Metazoa > Chordata > Mammalia > Rodentia > Muridae > Grammomys > Grammomys surdaster. The sequence goes on from NW_021604592.1 coordinate 4,007,250, forward strand.
TATGTGTCTATGTATGTGTGTCTATGTTTATGTTTCTATGTATGTGTGGTGTGGGAATGCACGCATGTGTATTTGTGGCATGTGTTTGTGTCTATGTGTGTGTAGTGTGGAAGTTTACGTGTATGTGTATTTGTGGCATGTGAGTGTGTGTGTGTGTCTGTGTGTGTATGTTTGTGTGTCTATGTATGTGTTTCTATATGTGTGTGGTGTGGGAATGCATGCATGTTTATTTGTGGCATGTGTGTATGTCTATGTGTGTGTGTGTCTGTGAGTGTATCTATGTGTGTGTAGTGTGGAAGTGTACGTGTATGTGTATTTCTGGCATGTGAGTTTGTGTGTGTGTCTGTGTGTGTCTGTGTGTGCATATTCATGAATATTTTACCTCATTGGCCCAAGTTTTTCATATTCTTGCTTGATCACCTCAGCACAAGCTTTTTCTTTGAGTGTTTTGGTTTTGCCACACTTGAACATCTCCTTAAAGCTGAAAAAGACAATAAAGCTTTAGCGTTAAGGAAGCTAGCTCACGACCACTTATCTCCTTTGCTTTGTTTAAAACATTCCTCTACTGACACCTGGAATCCATGCCCTGTGCCTGTGTCTCTGTCTCCTGTAAGCTTACAGTTTTGGAGAGAGTGGGAAGGAAGACGGGAAAATGAGAGAGCAATAACCAACATAGATACAATTTGTGCTCGGTCACTGTATCTTCATGTAAGTTTGCTGTAAAATGTTCCATGCTTCCTTTTAAAGGAGAAAATTTTCCTTGATTTTATTTGTTTGTTTGTTTGTTTGAGACAGGGTCTCTTTATATAGTCCTGGTTCTCTTGGAACTTGCTACATAGACCAGGCTGACCTCACAGAGATCTGTTTGTCTGGGCTTCCCAAAGGCTAAGGGAATAAGGTATGTACCACCATGCCTGGGTGAACAGAATTTCTGTAATTCTTAAGCCTTTCATGTTAGACATTCCCAGTTATCCTCATCCAAACACGATGACCTCTATAACTAGTTAGATATTGTTTCACTTATGATTAGGACTGATAAAATTCTTGTTTCTATTAAGTTTCTGAATATTGCCAACCTCTCAAATTTTTATCCCTAATCCCAACATAAATACACGTAGATAAATAAATAAGTAAATAAATCCCAACATAAATACAATTCTGAGAGACAAGTCTGAGGACTATCCTGAGAAACGATCTGTGAAAGGGACAACAATAGACAAAGATAAAACTTTCCCTTTTCTACCCTCTAAGCAGCTGCTTGTGCTCTTTGTCTCTTTGGCTGCAGTCAGTAAACAGATCAAGCTGAATTTGGTTTCCTGCAAATGAAGGATAATATTCAACAAAAGAACCGATGAAGCATGTGAGGCTGTGTCAACCTCTTTTCCATTGAAATAGATGCAGAGGACTGATGGATGAGCTTCTGATACGTTGGGGCTGTTTGTAATGAGCGAGTTAACTGTGCTAACAGCCTGAACACTAATCAGAATGTATGGTAGCCTGCCAGGGGAGTGGCAGCTAATTTCTGTTTCTCAGTCTAAAGCCTTTAGAGGTACATACCCTGGCAAACTGAGAACTCTGAAAAATTAGTTGGACCATGAAACTGCCATGTCTAACCAGTAGTGGACAACAAGAGGACTATTTAATTACAACACTGAATCATGATTTATGGACTTTGCCTAATGAGTACATTTCACATGTTTGTGTGTGTGTGTGTGTGTGTGTGTGTGTGTGTTTGTTTTGGACCCTCACTGGAAGCATACTGTAATATGCCTACACTATATTAAAATAATGATGGAAGGAGGTTGCATATGCATTTGTTTAAAGTCATTAAAAGCAGCAACAAAGAATGAAACAGCAGGGAGCTAGTCACCAGATAGAATGTGTCCTTGTCTACTGACTCAGGATTCTTCTTCTCTGTGCTTCCAGCCTTGTTACCTGTACAACTGAACCAGTCCCAGAAAGGTTGGATTTCCTGGGAGGGGCACTTTGTATGCAGCTGGCCTGTCACACTGAAGGCCACCTGCTGAAGTCAGTGACATTCCAGCCATTTGTTTCAGCAGGCAGACTGCCACATGCTGCTCCCACAATCTGGATAGATCCTTTTTAAAACCATCAGTACTATCTTTCAACTACTAGCACAATTGGGCAGTTAGAGAGAAAAAAATAAGATGAAAAATAGTGAGGGGGGAAATATGTGGGTCATTACCTTGCTAGAACTGGAAACTATTGTCACAGATAAAATACCACACCCTACTGTACTGTGTCATTTTTCAAAAAAATTCCTAGTAGCTGAGAGTTCACCTTAGCTGTCTTAGAGAACAGTATGCTGCTTGATTCATAGGTTCTTAAAATTATTCAAATTAAACTATGAAAGTGAATTTTAAATATTTTATTATTCAGAAAATAATTTTCATTTGTGATGTAAAAATAATTCCTAATTTTATGTAATGTATAATTCCTAATGGAGTATTAAATAAGTTGAAAGTGCAGGCTGAATTTTAGATTTTGGTGATTAGCCCTTTGTGGGTTTTATGGTGGCTGTCATCTCAGTCATACAACCACTGAATGCTTATAAAACTAATAGCTTCAATCTTAGAAAAGCAGGGGATTCACCAAGGATACAGAATTTGACATTTTAGTGGCACTGGTGATTTTTTTACTGACCAGTGTATCCTACTTTGGTTGCTGCAGTTCAGTTTGGACTCTTCCATGTTGACATCATGGTACTAGAAGTGATTTTACCAAACTGATGAATAAATCCTCTTGGTTACAGTAAAAGATACTGAGACTAAGCCTGGGCAGGATTTGCAGAGATTACTCATCTGTCCTGGTGTTACTTCTTGGGGTGGTTTGAATAATAATGGCTCCCATAGGCTCATATCCTTGAATACTTAGTTACCAGGGAGTGGAACTCTTTGAAAAGATTAGAAGGATTAGGATGTGTGGCCTTCTTAGAGAAAATGTGACACTGGGAGTGGGCTTCAAGATCTCAAAAGCCCATGTGAGACTATCTCTCTCTCTCTCTCTCTCTCTCTCTCTCTCTCTCTCTCTCTCTCTCTCTCTCTCTCTCTCCCTGTCCCTCTTCCTCCTCCTCCTCCTCCTCCTCCTCCTCCTCCTCTTTTCCTCCTCTTCCCCCTCTTCCTCCTTCTCCTCCTCCTCTCTCTCTGTCTACAGATCAGGATGTAGTGCTCAGCTACTTCTCCAGCACCATGTGTGCTGTCATGCTCTCTATCATGTTGATAAAGGACTAAACTTTGAAACTGTAAGCAAGCCCTCAATTAAATGTTTGTTTCAATAGTAGTTGCCTTAGTCATGGTGTCTCTTCACAGCAATAGAACATTAACAAAGCTACCTTTCTTCTCCCAGTTATTAGTCCAACATCTTTTCAAAGAGAGTCTTTTCAAATCTCTATTTTACTTTATATTTTGAAGGTGTTATTAAGTTTGAAGTTCGTATGAAACAGGGAAACCCTGCATGTTAACAATTGAAAGTAACTTGATAATCTAAGAACATTTATCCTAAGAGGCACAGGGGCATGGCTTCTCACAACTCTATTGTGATAGTTGGGTTGGGACTATGGACTATGACATAACCTGTTCCTTATTCCTTTCTGAGCAGTTACTATATCACTGGCTTAAGACTGAAAGGACACTCACTTGGACCTATATTTTATAAACTCCATCAATGCCAATGTTGTTTAAATTATTCCAGCCTGTCTTCAAGGCATGTCCTTTAGGCATTACATTTTTGAATGTAAAAAATGTGGGAACACAGTGTGTATAGCATAGGGGAGAATACAGATATTCTCTATATCTGGATATAGAGGTAAAAGCATTGGTCACATGGATACCTTCATTACATTAAAGTAAAATGTCTACTTACTTGAATCCTAAGAAAAGCCATTGGAGCCAAATCCAAGACAAAAGTAGAAGAATAACAGCAACCGGGAAGGAAAACAAAAACCAAGATCCAAAGTTGAGGCACTGACAATTGGGGTAGCGTCTATATAAAAATAGAAAGCCATGTTAGGGAGGAGAGACACATGGAGTCTTTGCTGATGGTCATGAGGCAAAGAGCAGCAGTCCACTCCTTTACTGTGCTTTGGGCAGAGATGGTTGTCTTGGAGCATGATCACAGTATACATATCAACACACATTCCTTTTTTAAATCTCCTGCCCTCATTCTGTAACTACATAATTACACTATACCCCACGAAAAGAAGAGGATTATATTTAATTGTTGTCCTTTCAAATCCAACTTTAATGAAATACTTGTGAAAAACACCCATCACTGCAGCTCATATTTGTTAAATATAAAATATATGTGTGTGAAGGTGTATATTTTGTTGTTACTGTTCAAATCATCAGACTAAGAATGAGCAAAGACAAATCAGCAGGGCTGGGTACAGATGGTAGAGGGAAGAACTCACTGTTGGTCACCATTTCCCATTGGTATCTGGCAACCTAATATTTGTGAATAACTATGACTTGGCTCAGACCTTCTCCTCTGGCTAGTTTTAGGTTTCTTGTACCAAAAGTGTTGTACCACTCTGGGTATATCAGAAGCCATTGTACCTAACTTTGGGCTCAATATAATGAAACAACTCTGGACCAGATGAAATAGTAAAATATTCTGTGTATGACTTCTGATTTTTCTTTATCTCCCAGTTATTTTACTTAAAAATTAATATAATAACAAAACATCAGCAATTAAATAAGCTCAGATAATCAACACCTTTTTGTGGTGACCTTACACTCATTACTTTAAAATATAGTCTAAATTACTAAATAAATATGCATATCATGGTAATTTTATAACTACAGAGGAACATCAGGAAATATGAAAAATAATTGGCTTTGATTATTTTTTCTTGATGTGGTAACATGAAAGTTGGAAATCTAAATATACATATAAAATTGACAACCTGTTTTTCGTTCTTTCAAAATGACAAAATACAGAAAGCTTTGTGAAAATAAAGATATTTTTCAATTTTTGTTATAGTTTGTTCCATAGCAATTTCCTCTAAATTGAAGCATAATATCACTGGGATAAGAGGGAAATGAAGTAAACAAATGACACAAATCCAGAAAGCTGAACCTAAGTCACAAACCCTCTCCCGAAGGCTATCTTCAGGAAACAATGGCCAGGAAGAGGCTCTGTCCACTAATGAATGAAGGAAGGAACTATAGCAGATATGCAAATGGAGAAGTATTAAGCTACTAATGGATAAAATCTGGTCATTATCCACAAATTTACTTATATATAAAATATAGAAGATAGTATAATCAATGACTATGCCTGTTACAGAAAGACAAACACTGCATGACCTCAAAGACTTTGAGAGCAGAATAGCAGTTCCCAGAGGCTGGAGACAGAAGGGAGGAAGAACAGAGACTGGGCCATGGGTATTAAGCTTCAGCTGGATAGCAGAAGGAATACATTCTGATGTTCCATTGTTTGACAGGGCAATTATATGTAACAGTAATCATTAAAGGAAATAATTTTGAATGTTTCACTATAAACAGTGATAAGTATTTGAGGTATTTCTCCTAATTTGAACCATAAAACTCCGTGTTGAAGCATAACTTTGTATCCCATAAATATAAAGAATTTTTAATGTGTGAACTAAAAAACTTAGTAGATGCTTTATCCATTTATATCTCTTTTTTATCATAAATGGATAAAGAGTAAAGATTAAATTTTGTTTGCCTGAATATCAGTCAATATTCAGTTTTTCCAGCAGCTCTTGTGAAAGGTGCTGTCTCATTTGTGGGTATAAGGATTAACATTTAGAATACAGTTAGGAATTATGCTGGCTCAGTAAGGTACTGACTGTAGGTTGTTCATGACTTCACTAGCCCTGAGTAGTTGGCTAGGCTTCCAGTACTAGGCGTGACTTCTCTCTTGTTGAATGGGCATCAAGTCCAGTTAGTGAGTATTGATTACCAAGGTATGTGTGTCACTAAAAATAGACTTTCCAAGGGAAGAGCCCCCAATTGTTTACCCAACACATGGTCAGCCCTGAAATAATGTGCATACAAGAAACGTTATATGGACTGAACAGGTTGCATTATTCAATTAAGAATTGGTTTATATATTATAAACTATGATACATATACATATGTAATTATATATATGTAATATATATGTATATATATATGTATAATTGTGCTATATATATGTAATTTAAAAAATAGAAGCAAAGGATTTGAGGGAGTACATGTGAAAGTTTGAAGGAAAAGAAAAAGGAAGAAATGAGAAAATGATATAACTATACATTTAATTTCAAACAACTTTTAAAGGACCTGTATTTTCTGTAATATATATTTTCAGTGCCTTTGTCAAGAGTCATGTAGTTGTGGGTGTGTTATGGTCCTTATGTTTTGGTCCTCAGCTGTATTACATTGACCATTGTGTCTGTGTCAGAGCCAGCACAACTCTAGACTCTGTAGTCTAGCCTGAGGTCAGGTACTGCAAAACCTCCAGCAATGTTTTTGTTGTTGTTATTCAGAATTGCCTAGTAGGTGTGGTGTTTTTTGTGATTCCATTTGAATCTTAAGACTTTCAAAAAATTCTGCGAATAGTTGTATTAGAATTTTCATAAGAATTATGATGAATAAACAGATTGCTTTTGACAGGGTGGTCATTTTCACAAAGCTAACTATATCAATTCATGAGCATAAGAGGTCTTTGTATAGATACGGAGAAAATGTCCTGTACATTAGGATGGTGAAGTCTGAGGGACAGGATGGCAGAGGAACAGGTCACGAGGGGAGCATATTCAGGATGAATCGACATGTCCTTCAGTCTTCCAAGTGACCGTATTTGATAGTCCTTTATATATACACGAGTCTAGAGCTCAGAGGAAAGGACAGCGACTCAGACATAAAATGGCAATTATTGTATAGAATCCTACCATTATTGTATAGGTAGGATTCTAAGCCAGGGAGGCATGATCAGTTTAGGATGAAGTGGAGATTTAGATGTAATGCTGAATCACAGGCTTGGCTTATAGTAAGAGGTCAGGAAAAAGAGGAAGAACGAGCAGGAAGGCTAAGAGTTTCAGTCCTAATGAAATCCTCGAGCATGGCATTATACTCTTACTTCACAGGGGAAAAACTAAGTCTTAGGGGCTAAATGTATTATTTAAGGTCATAGCTTATGTAGTGAAGTGGGATTTTTCAACCCAGGAGAAGCTTTAATGTAAAACAAAACTACTTTATCACTAAACCACTATGGGTTCAAATACAGGTCCCAGCTAAAAATGGAAACTTTTGTGTCTATCACAAAACATCCATAAACCAGAACACAATGTTTATATTTTTAGAGGCATTCAAAACAGATACAACTTTTCTCATGTAAAATGGAGACATGCTTGAACATAAAGCATATATAGATCCAAATGTTGGTAGTGGAAAAGATACAACTGTTATTGTAGTTCTTATGACCAACTATGAACAAGATGGATTACTTTAATTCAAGTAAGGAGAAAAAACTGTACAGAAACCGCCTCAAAAGAAATGATGCAGCTACGGAAATCTACAGCCTTTTCACAGATTTGGATCATTAACAGTCATAATGACTCGGTGTCTAACCCGATTATAGTCTTTTTTTATTATAATGTTTTTGATTAACAACTTCTTCAACTGTGTGAGACAAAGCCACTTCTCAGCTTTGGATTTGAGGACACCTAGAGATACTTTAAAAAAAAAAAAAGTTTGAAAATGTTGACTGCTTTTTGTTTTCACTAGGCAGGCCTGATTTCTAGCGGCAAGAACAAGGCAGAACATATGAACGCACAGCAGCGTGACAGCATGTACAAGACCTGTGCAAGTCCAAACCAGACTAAATCTCAGCATGAAGAGGTGCGTGGGCATGAATTCTCACTCCTAGCTGGGGAGTGATCAGAAATTGTCAACTGCTGGGAGAGGAAGGTCAATTTTCCCTGGGAGTGAGTTCTTGATAAGTTCACCATGCTTCAGGGGAAGGCGTGAGTCCGAGAGTGTTTGGGTAGCACAAACTGGCCTTGATAAGAAAACCCTTAAGGGGTGGGCAAGAAACTGGCATATAGACATGGGGAACACTGGAGGAAGGAATGTGAGTATGACCAAAATAAGATGTGTGAAACTCTCAGAGAACTAATAAGAAAGAGTAAGGTGGTAGCAAAGCAGAGTTGCTGACAGTGTCGCCATCTCCAGGCTTTATGGAGAGCCACATGTGCACTGTGCCTTTAATCTGTATGGCAATGCATGATTACATTTCCCCTATTTAGATAAGACAAACAAACAAACCCAAACCTGATGTTCAAAGAAGTTATGGTATATGGCACGTAATAAATGTTGTACTTCGGACCCGATCCAAATTCTCTGATGTGCACATTTCTTAAATTTAAAAAAAATGTATTTTATTATGTATTTGTATAGGAGGAGTGTGTGTGTGTGTGTGTGTGTGTGTGTGTGTGTGAGTGTGTGTGTGTGTGTGTATGTGTGTATGTAGTATGGTCATGCCACAGAGCATATATAGAGGTAATAGAACAACCTACAGCAGTTGACTTTCACCTATCATGTAGGTACCAAGGATAAAATTCAGTTGCCAGGCTTGACTGCAAGTACCTTAACCTGCTTAGGCATTTTGCTGGTTCCTATATTTCTTCTCTGGTAGTTGTCAGGGAATTTGTTTCTAAGAGATTTATACTGCTCATTTCGGGAGTGAAAGCCATGGCAGTTGTTGAAGGGAATTAGTACTGTATTGAAAGGAATTAAGTTTACTTTCTATTCTCATTAGCAAAGACAATAAGGTAGCCAGGTAAGCTTTGAACCCAGGCAAGAACAAACACATTTCTTTTACTATCCCTCGGTCTGTGAATCATAGAACACCAGTCCACCCCTTGGCCACAGTTTTGTTTTCTGCAGAACAGCTGTCAGCAATCAATCATAATCTGGATAATCATATTTGTCTTGTTTCTTAAAAGAAAGTAGCTGTGTGTGTATAACCTTCATTACAGTTTGTTATAGCTCTTCTAGCTTTTGTTTGGTTTTGTAAATATTTTAAAGTGACTTGTAACTACTTTACAAATTCAAGACTATGTGTGTGGAATAACCAATGCTATATGTGTGGTTGGGTACTACCTAAAGTTTTATACATTCACTGAGATCTTTGCAGCCTAACCCATGTAGATAAGCCAACTGCTGCAGAGATTGAATATACAACTAGAAGGAATGACTGTGATAATCTTGATAATAAACCTTCCTTCCATGCTGCTTTCTATGCCCGTAATTTTACAGCTAAAACTTAAAACCTGAATAATGTGTTTTTATAATCACCAAGCTACGCCGTTTTTGCTTAGAATAATATTCCATTCTTTAATTCAATAGCTCTTTTTTGACTGATATAGCTCATATTTGTTTGGTGAAAATAATGCATCAAAACTTTCCTACTACTGCTACTATGAAAATAGAAACTTTTCTCAATAATATATTTCCTTTCACAGGTTTAACTTGATATGACGGTTACTGCATTGGTAGGATGAGCCCCAGGAACTATCAGTACTTTATGGACACCATGTACAGACAATGCTTGTCTAGTAGCCCTCTCCTTCTTATTGGTCTCCCCAACCTCCCTTTTCCAAGAGTTTGTACTTCTTTCAAGGGTTAAAACCAGACCAACATCTTACCTTTGTTCTAAAAGAATTTCCCATGTTTTGGTCAGGCCAAAATTTATTCCCTCCACCCCCCCAACCCCCATAATCTTGAATAATTTCAACTTTCTGCCTTTCCCTACTGTGCACTTACTCCCCTCTGCTGAATCTGATCTGTTCCCACCAGCAGCTGCTTTGTTGAACCTACCATCTTCTAAAACACCAAGGAGAATCATGAGTCTTTCTTGGCCATTGCGCCTCTTCAACTTCCCATGTTCCACCTGTTATTCTGAAGATGGACTTCACTTGTGGCTTCTAGAACACCACATGTTTCTGATTCTCCTTCTACTTTAATTAACTGTCTTTATCTTCCTCATTAGCAGTATCTCCTGGAAGTATCTTCCTATCTGTATTCTTTTAAACATTTTCTTTCTTTGTCATTATTGCCATGTTCAAGAATTTAGTTTCTGCCGTTATAGATATGCTGCTAGACATAATTACCTCCAAGAATGCACATACTTATGAAGCCTGCTACCTATCTCCTTGTGGATAGGTTCTCAGTAGGCCATATAAATCTGAGCAGATTAAGTTAATTTCTCCAAGGACTATGCTTTTTCGCTTCTAGAAGTTCATAGCACCACTCTCCAGCCAGACATCACCAGAGTTCTTTTAAAGCCTCTTTAACTTGAAACTCTCACGACTAATTATAATGACCTTCTGACTGTGGGATGCCTTGGATTTAAACATTGTCATCTCAGGAGTAGCCTTTCATCATTTCTCAGTGCATGAGTAATGCACTTCTAATTGGATTCTTACCCTAGACTCTTAGAATGTCAATCTGTGTGCACACTGCCACTCCAAACTATGCAAGAGAGAAAGAGAGAGAGAGAGAGAGAGAGAGAGAGAGAGAGAGAGAGAGAGAGAGA
>NW_021604592.1:4017822-4046193 GCF_004785775.1 Grammomys surdaster
AGAGAGAGAGAGAGAGAGAGAGAGAGAGAGAGAGAGAGAGAGAGAGAACCCCAGTTCTTTAAAAGTATGTTGCAGATATTGCTCCATTTGATTTCAGTTATTTGTACTAATTTTACTACTGTACATAGTGTTTACCTCTAAAATCTTTCTGATGATTTTTCTCTAGCAAATTTTATGTAGCATATGTCTAAAGTCCTGTTTTAGGACACACCTTCAGTTTCTGGGGAGGTCACTTTTCATTAAGGCAATTTTTGCAAAACTTTTTCATTAATTTATTTATTCACTCATTTTACATCCCAATCGCAGCTCTCTCTCTCTCTCCTCTCCTCTCAGTCCCACTCTCCCACTCTGCTTCTCCCATTCCCCCTCCCTCCTTCTCTTCAGAAAAGCCCTGGCCCTACTGGGTACCAACCCTCCCTGGCACATCAAGTCTCATCAAGGCTAAGCTCATCCTTTCCCACTGTGCCAGACTAGGTAGCCCAACTAGGGGAGAGGAGTTCAAAAGCAGGCAACAGAGGCCAAGTCAGAGATAGCCCTGACTCCAAGTGTTGGCTGACCCACATAAGACCAAGCTTTGCAGTGTTTCTATTATGATGATATTCTAGTATTATCATCATCTCTCAGCCTATCTATAAAAATGATATATGGATTTACGGAGAAATGGATGATAAGTAGAAGATAAATAGACATGTAAACAGCTGAAAAAGATTTCTAAGTAAGTTATGCAATTTTTTCTTTCAATAGTACATTTGGAAGATGGCACCTTGCTTTGAATATCAATGGCAGAAGTTACTCATATTCGAGTTTCTTGTAGCCTTTAGAATTGGAAGGCAAAATCATTGCAAATTTATTTCTGCTCAAAACAATGGCAAGTGGTATCAAGAAGTAAAGATTAAGCCGGGCAGTGGTGGTGCACACCTTTAATCCCAGCACTTGGGAGGCAGAGGCAGGTGGATTTCTGAGTTGGAGGCCAGCCTGGTCTACAGAGTGAGTTCCAGGACAGCCAGGGCTACACAGAGAAACCCTGTCTCGAAAAACAAAAAAACCAAAAAACCAAAAAAACCAAAAACCTAAAAAAAAGGAGAAGGAGGAGGAGGAGGAGGAGGAGGAGGAGGAGGAGGAGGAGGAGGAGGAGGAGAAGAAAAAGAAGAAGAAGAAGAAGAAGAAGAAGAAGAAGAAGAAGAAGAAGAAGAAGAAGAAGAAGAAAAAGAAGAAGAAGAAAAGATTATATTATCTTAGTGAGTTCCTAAATAAAACAGAATATTTCTCCAGCTATAAATATGGGTAAAATATATATATTATAGAACTTTAAGCATGTGATTTTTTTCCAATGAAATTGAATTAAGATTACCCCAGTGTAGTTTTATAATACAACTTTATTTTGCAAAGATGTATTCATGTAAAACTTACCTATTTTATAACAGTATTTTCTATCAAATTGTAAATTGAACTTTATTCTAATCATGATTTTGATATATTTGTTAGTGTAAAGACACTAACAAATATATCAAAGTTTATTTTAAGTAGTTTACAAATTTAAAGGAAACATTAGTCAAATTTCGTGATTAAAGACATTAGGTTTGTGAAAACAACTATTGAAACATTTGCTTAAATTGTTAAAAGGCTCTTGACCTGATATTAAAAATAGAGTAATGCATACAAAGTATCAAGAGAAAGATTAAGTAATAATTTAAAAAACTGGATGATACACTACACAGGAACACAAAGAGCAGGGAAAAACTCAGCATGAACTCAACTGTGTAAAGTGATTTCATTAGAATAGTCTAACCGTTCTATATACAGCAGTTGTTCTCTGACATTGTAATAAACTGTTTAAATTGGGCCTCAACATTAAGAAGAGGATTCTGAAGAGCTAGTTGAGATGAAGAATCTCTTTTCCTGATCATGGGTGCAAATCTAGCTGGCAGAAAAGATTCAGGTGTATTTCCAGTTCTTAATTGTGGAACACAGCTCCTCAAGATTAAATTTCATAAGTCCTCCACTTATGCCTCAAATACCTTTCAAATATTTCTTCCTAAGTGATTGTTTAGGCCTATGAAGTACCACTAAAGAGGAAACACACACAAAAACCCCACCCCTAACCAAGAAACTATTTGAAACTGATACCTGCTGGGAAAGAGAAAATAGTTTTTCTCCAGTGGCGTGTCATTGGTTATACCAACTATACTTCAGGGCAGAGAATAAGCCCAGGTGGAGTTAACCTCCAGAAAATGTACTTTTTAAAAAAGTATAATTTCGCCAGGCAGTGGTGGTGCACGCCTTTAATCCCAGAACTTGGGAGGCAGAGGCAGGTGGATTTCTGAGTTCGAGGCCAGCCTGGTCTACAGTGTGAGTTCCCGGACAGCCGGGGCTACACAGAAACCCTGTCTTGAAAAACCAAAAAAAAAAAAGTATAATTTCTTTTGGTATATTTTGTCTTTCTTTTTTCTCTTTTGTTTTGATTTTCATTTTTGTGTTTTTTGGTTAGAGAGAGAGGAAGGGGGTGGGGTTGGAGGATGAGAATGGGGAGATGGGAAGGACCTGGGAAGAGTTGAGAACTTGGACAAAACATGATCAAAATATACTGTTTGAAAACGTAAAAATAACCTAAATATTTCTTTATACTAGATATATAAATTAAACAAACGTGTGATGGATGTAATATTCACAGAAACATTAAATATAAACACAGGCCTACAATATCGAACCTGAACTTCTACATTATTGTTAATACACAAGATACTACTCCTTGTAGAATGGGGCTTGGTATTCTTATCCTTGAATTTGTTGGAGAAGCTATGTATGCAAAAAATTTTACAAATTATTTGAGAAGGTCAATAGAGCTAGAGTTCTGCTCTTTAGGGTATAATTTCCTGTTTTCTGAACCCTACTTTTTATGGGCAAAGCCTGCCTTCTCTTCTTGGGCTTCTTAAAGGCCACTCTACTTCCTAGCACTCTGACAAGTATATAATGTACTTCTAGTACTTGAAATAGACCTTGCTTCTGAGCTCTCAAAGAAAATCCTGTATTTCTAACTATTTCTTCAATAGTTCTATATAATGCAAAATATTTTAGCATTAGTTACACATTGAACTTTCATAGTATGTTTCCAAAATGTGACTGTTTACATATGAGAAAATGCATCTTGGAGGAATTATTATTTTTTAGTTAAATATGTCAATTTAACTAGAAATTATAGTATTTATCTAATTTAATCTTAACTAAACACTACCAGAGTTGAAACTGGAGATTCCTCAAGGTTTGTATCACAACTATAAACTTTCAGTTATTCATTCACGTATCAGTAGGATATTCTACTGTTTTTATCTCTGGTAGCTCCTTAATTCTTCAATTACTATTTTTTTCTTTTTTTGGTGTTGCCAACCTCAGCCTCTTCCAGTTAATGGCTATGTTCACAGTTCACCATTTATGTTCAAATGCTCACATCCAAACTCTGCATAAATCATCTCATGCAACAGTGCATTTTCATTTCAGCTGATTATCGCATTATTGAACTAGTTGTAATGAGAAATTTATTCACTTTCTGGTAAGAGGCTCAGACAGGAGTGATGATGCTCCATTCCATCACAGAAGCATGTGGTCTCTGACATTAGCAGAATAAGGCCTTTTTACAAAATCATGATCATAGCTTAGCTTAGCAAGAGAATGGATCTTCAAATACATGCTAATTTACCAGATCCAACATATTCATCATCAATCCTAAGGTAGATTTCTAAATCTAGAGACACTCTGATAGGCAACAAAGTCAATCCTGCATAACAGTTTAGTCCCTGAATTTAATGAGTCAATTAAGAAATATGTCTATGGTTTGCTGTCTACTTGCTGAACCACAAATCTGATTTTACTTACGTATTGAAATGCTCAGAGAAGATCAGGTTGGTGGAGGTACCAGTGATTGTTGTCAGCCCACCAATGGTTGAAGAATAAGCAATAGATAAACACATGAGCTTACACATCATGTGGTCCTTCTTTGACCGATATTTCGCTCCTGTGACTGTGTTCTGTTATTAAGAAAAGACATCATAAGAGCAGTTCTATTTGTGATCATAACAACATTTTTAATGTAATGAATATGCCCTAGCTTTTCTATTTCATATACATGATGGTGTTTGAAGACAGAACTTTGGAAGGTAATTAGAGTTAAGGACATGAAGTGAGATCAAATCCCCTTTAAAAAGAGACATTAAGAAGACATTAAGATTTCTTTTCACCCTTCTCAAACTGGCTGTCGGGGTCAATTCAGCTCCTGCGTGGGCATACGAATTGACCGGCAGCTAGCTGTCACGCCCTAATAAACCTCGCAATTGCTCTGGTAAAAAAAAAAAAAAAAGATTTCTTTTCACCAACTGGAATTGCACAAAGGTGGCAATGTTTGTACCAGGGAAGACCCTAGTCCCTGCCAGACCTTGATCCTAGACTTAACTGTGGTAAATGAGATTTTTGTTGGTTATTGTATTCTGGATTAAATAATAAATGACACATAGGAATAGTATATAGGAATAAGCCATAGCAATCAGACAGTATCATAAAAATGTAAGTAAAATACTGAAATATTTCACAAACACAATTTCAGTCATCCTTTAAAACTTATTTTCTGTTTCTGATCCAATCTTTCCTTTATCTCTTCCATTTTTCATAACTTCTAATACTTTCTAAAATTTTCTGCTATTATTGATGGTACACAGACAATAAGTTTCTTAACATCTTTGTGAGCTTTTCCCCACCTTGGCCCTTTGATGATTGACATTCATAAGACATCACTGTAGTAACCAAATATTTTCATCTTCATGATCCATAGCGTTGAGAGATGGACTCAGAATCCTTCTTCCCTACTCTCTGCTCCAAAATAACCTGCATGTACATGCACACATGAACATACACACACACACACACACACACACACACTGGATCACGTAAGTTGGGTATTCCTTTTTTTCTATAGTTTTGATCATGATATTCTGAAGTGGTTATTTAGTGCTTTCATTTCTTGCTTGGTTTTTCTATTCTACCCAAAACCTATGTCTTGTTTTTTTGAAAAAAAAAATCTTGACAAAAATTACAGAGGCAGAGAAAGGGTTTACTTAGCTTACAATTCCAAGTTACAGCCTATCATGGCAGGAAAGTCACAAGGGAGCTTGAACAAATAATCACATCCAATTTGCTTGACTGTCTATGTTCAACCCAACTTTTCCATACTTACAC
This sequence comes from Grammomys surdaster, assembly GCF_004785775.1. Classification (NCBI taxonomy): domain Eukaryota; kingdom Metazoa; phylum Chordata; class Mammalia; order Rodentia; family Muridae; genus Grammomys; species Grammomys surdaster. Next base: position 4,023,046 of record NW_021604592.1, read on the forward strand.
AGTTTGGATTCCCTCAACTACATTTATCCATGTCAATTTTACACCATAGTGAGGTGGGCAGTATTATACCTAGATACCAAGGTACAGATGAAGGTGGGAGAAGCAGAAACATTAAATAAATTATCCAGTGTCAGTGCTTAAGATCGACAAACTTGGATAATTACATCATTGCCTTACTTTAAAGTTCAGAGTTGTAGCCCTTGATCTGAATTATTTGTCCTCCCTAAAATATTTTCTTCTAATGCAATTTTGTTGATTTCTTTTTGCATAAAGCACTGAGAATGTGTTTAGTTTCCTCCTTATTCAATACCATCGTGTCATCTTGGTCTAAGTCAATATTATCTCTGGCCTGGGTTGATCTTGTAATATCTTGGAGACTCTGTGGATCAGCTGTTGATGTTTGACAATCATTCTATATATTACAGTCTTCAAATAAATCTTGGAACTATATTAGCACTTGATATCCTTTATTGTGATAAAGTCATATGCATTTCAATACATATGGATAATTTTTAAAGTATATAAAACATATCTGAAACAGTCAAGAATTGCTTAAATAAGATCTACCAGCTGTCATGGTAATCAAAACACACTTAAAAATACATTTATCCATATATGCTGACTGCTGTGGTAGTGCTATCATGAACATTGGGAACTAGACATCATCTGTAAGCTTGATTGCATTTAGTCCAATACATGCCTGTAAGTATTGATGAAGCATAGGTTAGTTCTACAGCTCCTTTTGTAAAATACCTTTATATTATTTTATATAATGGCTGCAACACCATATACTCCCATTTGCAAAGCACAACAGGGTGCATTGGTATTCCATACAGATAAGCCAGCTGTCTGTGATATTGCCAGGGGTGGGCCTTTTCACCAAATCATGATAAGGAAAAATGACTGCTCTCTAAACGTCACCCTGGATATGGAAATGGCATTTAGCATGACAGGGTTCAGTGCTATAGACTATAATTTACCTTTTACTTTTTAATTAATGTAAAGGTCAGCCCCTATAGGTATCTACTCTTTATCCAACAGAAAACAATTATAAAAACTCTATTTGCCTTATATTTTCTACATGGAAATGGTTTGTACTTTCCATGTGACCTTTTTTCTATTTAAAAAGTTACCTAAAAAGGTATGCGAAATATGACAAACTTCATTAAAAATCTTATGAGTGAACCTAAAAGATACCTGAAAATTATGACCTATGAATTAAATATTTTTATTACAAGAAAGACATCCAATAACCCAAAAACTAACATATAATATGGACATTGTTAAGTTGATAGTTGTAGATTTTTGACAATGTAATTTATATATAGTGCTCCATTAACATTAAAGCTCACAGATTTAAAAACAAAGAAAAACATAGATTCTATATGAAAGATGAGCTACACATATTTGAATATGTGAAAATAATGATTAAAATTTGTCAGCTCTGTAATAAAAATAATTTTAAACTGAGATGCCATAGTCTTTTTCTACATAAAGAATGTGCTATGAGCATTATGACATGCATATAGATTTTCTGAATTTAAACAAGTTAAAAAAAAGTAGAGTCAATTCAAATCCCATAATAAATAGATCTATACACTAATTGATCATACCAATCAAAGCTTAATAGAATGTTTTTGATGTAGAATGGAAGACACACATTTTCCCCATCCTAGTATTCATGAGCCTCATAACTGAGATTTATTGCCATTTTGTGATACGGGATGCTGAGGTTGACCAGTTACTCTGGAGCAACGAGTAAAGTAGAGCTGATTGCTAGTTCAGAAATTATAGGGAAAAAAAATTTTCACAAAAAATTAGCCTTTCATTTCCTGTTAAGACAATAGTTTGAATTTAGAACTATCAAATCAATAGTTTGATACCAGAGTAAAAAGAAAAAGCTGGAATAAATCATTGAGAATAGACAGTAAGACTATCTAGGGGACAACATGTTTGCAAATAGAGGATGAAAAGTCTCATAGCCTCATGTCTTCATAGTGGAGACTTTTGGTGAGTGTTGTGTATATATTTATGTTATAAGAATCAGAGAGAGGAGGGGAAAGGAGGCGGAGAGGGAGAGAGACAGATACAAAGACAGAGAAAATGTGGTAATTACAAAACAAAGAAAGATTTAAAAACAAGTGAAGCATCTAGAAATGTTAGATATGATGTGACCAGGAATATTCTTGTGCCAGGGTGCCTGAAAGACATTGTCACGATTACTATGAATGGGAGAGTGCTTATGTCACAAAGTAAAGGAGACTTCTGGGAAATTACATAGGTAGGTTGATGTGTGCTGTTAAACATATAAATGTAACATATGTACATAGGTGACTTGAAAAAGAGGGGCAGACAAAGTGATGACTCAGAGAAAGGTTTGACAGAATGAGTCAGAGATAGGATATGGCCAACTCTTAGGAGAAAGCTATTTAAGAGCAGCTCAGGAAAAGTGAAGGTGGTTCAGTCAGTTCATTTAGTCAGTTGGGAGTCGGTGCAGTGAGTGCAGTGGAATGGTGTTTGTTTATGAGTTTGTGCAGTTCAGTGCAGGTCGGCAGAGGCAGTTAAAGCCAGACAATAAGAAGGGGTAGGTAAGAAGATTAGAACAATTTGCTAGAGTTACTTTGAGGTCAAGGAGAACAATTCGGTGAGAAGCTGAGAGAATCCAGACTGAATCAGCCAGCTTTAAGAAGAGTTTGAGCCAGAACCACTGAGTTGAACCAGCCAGCCTGAGTTCAGACTAGGATGTGTGAGCTATTCAGTAGCAAGTCTCGAAGATGACATTTACTTCTGGTGAATAAACGTCCTATTTACAGTCCCTGCTTCCTTTATTTTCTGAAAGCTGAACTTGTAGAGTCCTCCTTCTACCCATGGTATTCTGAGCTCTCAGATTTCTGCTTCTCAGCTGCCACCAGGAGGATTTTAATGATAAATGTTTTGTTCTTTCAGCATGGAAGTTCTCTTATATTTCTAAAAATTCTTCACTTATGTTGTCTACTCTTTTCGTAAATCTTTTATTATCTTCTTGTTTTTGTTTCTTCATATTTCATCATCTGAATTTTCTCTTTACAGCATCTTCTGAAATCTTCTCTTTTTTACTTAAACTTCATACATTTATTTGCATTGTATATTTCTATATTTTATATTCTTGTCTCCTCCTTCTCTTCTCCAGAATGCTGTTTATATTTTATGAATGCAGTTTCTTCCTTTACCTCTCTAAACATATTAATGATGTTTTCCTTTCTCATATTTGTCTCTTCTTGCATTGACTGTTACCTACACATAGCTGGTTTCTTTTTGTTTGGAACTTCTTCATGCCTCAGGCTTTCTTCAGATATCTAGGAATTTGGGGTTGCCTGCTCATATTCAAGGCGGCGAAGTGCTGCTTCAAAGCTCTGCATGTGTGCTTTGGGATTCACTCTTGGCTGTGAGTTTCACTGACAGGACTTTTCTGAGAAAATTCTTATGTCAGGATGCTGTTGTTTATTCTGTTGTCCTGATTGCATTCCCCAGGGAAGACATTTGTGGACTGCAGTCTGTTGATACCTGGAGGGCATTAGAGTAGGCTGCTGGCTCAGTGGAATAGAAAGCAGGTCCCAACTGTCTGCACTCTTGGAGGGCATCGGAGCAAGCAGGTTATCTCTACTCAGGGCAGGAGCTTTCATTTGGTGCTCATAGCTTCACTATGATCTTCTACCTTGACTCAGAGCCATCCCTGACTCTTTATTCTCTGTGCTGCCATATCTAAAGATGATACTTCTTGACAGAGTAGCAACTATCTAAGTGGATTTATCGGTGACATTTGGAGATTTAATGGCTGGAGAAGCAAAGTTTGTTTCTCATGTCACCTTGTAACATAAATACTTTGAAAATTACACTATTTAAATTGTTCTTCTGGCTTTCTTCAATACTAATTAGCAATTTTGTGCCCACTGGTACCCAAGTCTTTTCCAGACATTTCACCTGCATTTCAGCTTCTGAGATGATTTTGGTTTCATTTCATTTCTTACCTTTATAGTTATAAAATTGATTGTGATCATGGCCTAAGCAGTCTATTTGTTCATCCAGATAGAGTGGAGGTAAATTGGCCTGTTTAACTTGTCATTTCTATGAAGATGTGATGCACATATTTCTATTAAAACAGCAAGAAAAATATAGTGTAGGCTTGTATTGCAATCTACCTAGAAGGTTGAGGTAGGAAGGTCTCTGATTACATAGTGAGTTCAAGGAAACATGGGCAATTTAATAAGACCTTGTCTGGTAATAAAAGGGAAAGTTAGCCTGGAGATATGCTCAGTGGTAGAGTGCTTTCTTGCTGTATGCACTACCTCAGGCCAATCCCTTAGTTGCTGTTGTTTTAGTGAATTACTCTTTACTGATAAAGAATGGACAGATAAACCATGGTAGCTCTATGTCCCATATGTCAACAGATCATATAATTAAAGAAGGGGAAATGGAGTGGAAGTTCAAATGCTCCAAGGTATGAAAACATTGGGCCTCATTGTGTTTGCATATTGAATTTCCATGTGCTCAGTTAAATGGATAACAGATAATGTTATTTAGTTTTAATTAAGCTTGGCTTTTCATGATGTACATATGGTTTAAAATAATTTCTGTAAGGAAATTGTTTCTGCAAAGAAGTCACAGAACGTAACTAGTAAGATGATTTGAGCAGGGTGAAAGGTAAAAGAGGATTCTTTTCCTGCTTTCTGGTATGAACTCTTAATGATGATCTATTTATTAAAGATCTAGTCTGAGATAACCTGGGGAACTCCAGGTGTCAATAAAACTGAAATGATCACGAACGGTCTTTGAAATAGGTTTCCATTCTTTGAAGCTACTAAAAGACTGTTTCATACTACAAATGAAAAGAACAGCTTATAAAGCAATAGAGAGATGCATAGATCAGTATTTACAATTTAGCATTCAGGGCATGAAGGCTCTCCAGTGTGAAAAGAAGCTATTTTTCAGCAATGTTTTAAATTATAATTTTTCATGGTACAGGATTTACTTACACAATTGTATTAAGTTAAATGCTAAACATTTGGAAGCTTCCTTTGCAATTTTGGAGCTAAGAAAAAGTATATGTGGCACTAGATTTAAAATGTTCTTTCTATAGTGGTAAAGATGTCTGAAATAATGTATAGATAATAGCATATTATCTATTTTGTATCATAGCAAATACAACTCCCTGTTTAACAATTGTAAATTAAAAACATTAAACATCCTTTTGAAAAATATCTCACTAAATTGTATGAAAGAAGAAATCTGTGTTAACCATAAAATATAGTGCAAGTGAGTTTAATATTAGGAAGCAATGAGTCTGGCTATGCTCAAGAGATTTCATTTATCTTGTTACAAAGAGAATTTGGAATGGAAGATAATGCCCAGGGCCAGTTGGTGAGGGATGAAGGTAGGAAAACATTCATAATGTCCATATCCTCTGTAGAGTAGGGAGAAGGAAATGTCAAGTTAAGCAAAGGAACACTACAGTGTATCCTAAAAATTCCTGTCCTAAGCACTTCAAAGCATAAATTGCTCTTACTTATATGTTAAGGGAATTATGATAATATAATTGAAAACTCCTGTAGGCAGCTGCAACCCTGAACTCAGATTTCTCCCCTCCCTGTGGAGAATTCAAGGAAAATTAACATTTTAATGTTTGGAAGCATGACACATGCAAGAAAATTGGGTAACAGCATGGAAAAGACCAGCAAACAAAACTAGCAAGAAAACAACTTACAAAGTTATCAGAAACTAAAGCTATAGGATACAAATAAGTTTATTCATCATTAATGAGCTTTTAGAAAGCTTTGAAATATTAGTATACAAAATGGGGTTTTAAAATATAATTTAAAACTCAGTGAAGAGGTTCATCAATAAAATAGAAATAGCTTAAATAAAACTGCTGAACTATAGAATTTACTTATTTGTGAATAATCCACAAGTCCTCCAGACAAAGAGGAGAACAAAAGAGATGTCAGTACTTTTAGAAGACAAAGTTACTTAATGTAGGAGGAGGGAGAGACAGACATGACTAGGATGTGGTGGTAGAAGATTGATAATTTACAATTTTTGGAAGAGACAACAGATGTTCTGAAAGAATATACTTATATCAATTGATATTTTAAAAGTGCTCTCTCTCTCATACACACGCACATATCTAAAGTAACTGATAAGAAAAGATTACCTAAACAAGTAATGATACTATGACTAATAGCTGATTTCTCACAGAAAAAGAGTCAAAAGTCAGTAGAAATGAGGGTCTATAACTACTAAAATAATGTACTTCAAGAATTGCAAGTAGCTTTCTATTAAACCAAAAAAAAAAAAAATAGAGATTCAATACCAAAAGATCCCTCTCTGAAGCATAATGTAGTTCTAGACTTTACTAACATTGTAACACCAATAAAATCAACCTCAAAGAAACACTAAGGTTCAAAAGTACAAGGAAAGTAAATTAGAAATGATAAAAGATGTACCTGTAAATAGTATGTAAAATAAATAGATAAATAATATTATGAATAATTGCACATTTTCATATATTCATAGTAAAATAGAAGTAGTTAAACATGAAATGGAAAAATCTAAATAGTGCTAAGCCCAGGACATTCATAGGAAGTCCATTTGCCTTCTACTTCCCTCTTTCTTATCTCTGCTAGCTACAGTACTGGATAGAAGGAGATAGTAGATCTTTTGTAGACTAAACGTCTCCATCTTGAAGATGGTACAGGAAAAACAGAAAGTTAAAGTCATTCTGGTTAAAGAGCTATCATTTTAGCCTATTTCAATCTTCCTGAAACCCTTGGTATTTTGGATATTTGTTGAAGTATTCAAACCCAAACCCTCACTAGTACCCATGGGAAAACCCAAAAGAGCACATCTAAGATGTGTCAAGTGAGGACTGAACAGTACTTGACTAGTATAGTAATCACCCTGGTGACTGAACTTCACCCAGGCAAAGGATAAAGAAAACAACAGAGAAGATGTGTATGCCTATAGAGCCACTGTTGTTTAAGCTAAAGTACCTACCCACTTAACCATCACTTTCATTGTAGGCATTGGTAGGATGCCTGTTAATGCATAGGCCTTGCCCCATAGGGAGAGAAGAACCTTGAGGGGAAAATAATCTTCCTTGTTTAGGTATGCAGCATGAGAACATGCCCCTCTAGTTATAACCACTATTAAATCGAATCTTGAAATCTGAGAGACAATGGAATATCCATCATCCTTAACTCCAGCCCATTGTAATCATCCCCATCAGCATCCAAACTGTTTTTCTATCTACATGAGGACTTTGCAGTTCCTTAGAGCAAGAGCTTTACAGTTAATTTTATCTCTCAAGCATTTGTAATATTTTTCTAAGTCATCATACAGGGTTTTATGAATCAAGATGACATTTTTCAAACATGCACATGAGAAAAGCCACATAGTTTTTGTCTGTCTGAATTTGGTTCACATTGTTTAATAAATTCCCCTAACCTACCCTTGCTTCTGAAATTTTCATAGTGTAACTTTTCCTTACAGCATAATAAAATTCCATTTTGTATATGTGCAACATTCCATTATTCATTTATCTGCAGAAGCGTCTGGGAAGTCCCATTTCCTTAGCATCATGAACATAGCACCAATAAAACTATATTGCAGCTGTACAGGCGTCTCTGTGGAAGGATATGGAGTCCTTTGCGTATGTGCTCAGAAGTTGTCGAGTTGAGTCACATGGTAGTTCAAGTTTTCATATTTTGAGGAACCTTCATACTGATTCCCAAAAGAGCCTTACTCATCTGGACCCTTACCAGCACTTGGGAAGGGTTTGTCTTTCCATAAATTCTTGCATTTTATTTTCAGATTTCTTGGTAGTATCCATTGTGAGATGAAGTGCTATATCAAAGAAGTTTTCATTTGCATTTGCTTTTTTTAACTACTCATTGTCCATTTATGTTTGTTCTTTTGAAGACTGTTCATTCATCTGTTGATTTGAACAGTCTGTTTATCTTTCAAACCATTATTTATATTTCCATGCAAAGTTTTAATATGACTCACAGTTTTATCTTTAAGCCTTTTCCACTTGCTTTTATTACAATTTATATACAGCATTAGTTATTTTATATCAATTGTAATTAATACTACTGAAATTATCCAAGCATTTAGCAAATAAGTACTAAATACTTACTATAGCCACCACTGTCTCAGATATATACTGTAATGATAGTATTGTGCCTATATGGGTCTTACAGTTTAGAATAGAAAGCAGAGAATACCAAACTAAACTAAAATTAAGCAAATTATATGTAGCCTATGATATAAAACGATACACTCATTAGAGAAAGACAGAATGCAGTGTGAGGATTTGGAATATGGGATATGGCTGCGAGAAAGACAATAGGCTGCTTGTTGGCATGGTGATATTGGGCATATGTTAACTTCATTTTTCTTGATCAATGTGATATTACAACAAGTAGAGCATTTATTTTGGAGCCATTATGAATTTTCTTCTACTTGGGAAATGTTTATTTACTGCACAGTAAATTATAGCTTCCTCTCTATTTCTCTATCTCTTCTATCTCTCTATCTCTCCCTCCATGGGGTGTGTGTGTGTGTGTGTGTGTGTGTGTGTGTGTGTGCTTTACTGCCTTTGAAAAAATCAAGGTAGTGTTATTAATAATCTCATGTTAATTTAATGTCATTATTTCAGGTTTAATAAAATTTAGGACAATTTTGAATTTTGTACAAAATAAATGGTCTTAACTGAATAACACCACATTAATTTTTATTAGATAACAACTTTAATTCTTTTGTGAAAATGTGACAGAACTGTGAAAGTTATGACAAAAGTGCAAGTCTCTTGTTTGTGAAAGAATCTCACTCTATGGCCCTGGTAGGTTTGCCTGGAACTCACTATATAGGCCAGGCTGGCCTCAAACTCATAGCAATTCTTCTGCCTTAGATTCCATATGATGGCATTACAGGTACAGATCACTATACATAGTTTCACCCTTTCATTTTTTTTTCTTTTTTTAATCATTGAAATATATTTTAAACCACTCTTTTCCAAAAGAAGGTAATATTTATATCTTTATGGCTTGTAGATAAAATGTGATGTCAAACTATACAGAGTTTATTTTAATCAATAGAACACCCTATCTATTTCAAGAAGAATGCAGGCAAACAAAACATTATGAACTCAAATGTGCTTTCTATTTTATAACTAGATAAATTAGGTATAAAGTTTTTCATACAATCACTCAGTGTTAAATTGTCTAATGTAAGACTGGTGAACAGCTGCAGTTCTTTAGAATTGCAATATGAACCATATAATTTGTTTATTCTTGAAAATGGAGCTGCACTTGCTAAGCATCAAAATAATTTTAGATTCGTAGGTTTAATTTGGAGTGCTTGTAAAAGCCAGGGAACAAGGAAGGGTTAATGGAGGAAGGGGGATGAAGAAAGATTTTTAGGGAGAGGGACAATGGAACACATGTGGTGATGAAGGCAGAAAGTGCAATAATTGGGAAGGTATGGATAAAGTGGAGAGGGGCAGGGTAAGGCAGACAAGGGGATGGAGAAGGGAAAACTAACACTAGGAAGATTTGAAAGAGCCCCATGGAAACCTATTATTTTATAAGGTGTGTGCGTGTGTGTGTGTGTGTGTGTGTGTGTGTGTGTTGTGTAAACTGGCACTGGGGAAATAGCTTAATAATTACTAATTACGAGTACACATTGCTCTTGCAGAGGCTCTTTCGTTCCCAACATTCATATCAGGCAGCTTATAACTGCCTGTCATAACTCCAGGGGACTTGACCTATATATCCTGGCCTTCTCGGGCCCCTTGCATTCATGCGTACATATCCATTTACAGAATACAAAAACACACACATATATAACTGAACATGATAAAATGAAGTTTAGAGTTACCCTACTCAGGGGAATAATGCTCTCCAAGACACAATACGTTATCAAGCAAAGAACCCAGTGCCATGTGTGACTCTCTTTGTTTGTTGATTAGGGACATATCATAGACCTTCAAAACAGTCTATAGTCACTGCTACTGGTTGGTTATTCAATAGGATTTGAAGGTAAGATCCAATTTCTGAAGATACCACATACTTGAGGAACCGAGCATGATACTGACCTGATACTGACCTGAAAGCTTCTTCCCTACTGGTTGTTTTCATAGTAATAAGAGGTGCTATTAAGGCTGGTGGGCAGAGAAAAATAATCAACAGTCTTACCCAAATGTGAATCCTGTAAGCTATAGAAATGACCAACTCTAACAAGGTATGCCCATTAGATTAAAAGCGGCATGTATGTTATGAGAATAACCAGCCATTTTTTTTTTGGTTAAATTTAAGGCCCATTTTACAGGACAAAATTGATGAGTGACACTTCAAACCATCTAAGAACCCATCATAGGTGTGTGTGTGTGTGTGTGTGTGTGTGTGTGTGTGTGTGTGTGTGTGACTTACAACTGGTAAAAAGCCATAGCATACGTTACTGTGAGGTGCTCATCTCTAAGTGTGATGTCTTTATCACACTCCTTTCATGAAAGGCTCAGGGAACATTATGGAAGAGCCAGAGGTTTGGGAGGACTGCTGCAAAACAGGGATTTCTGGATGTCACAGAGCTACTGAACTCATAAACTCACTACTTGCTGCAGCTGCTTATGGAAGACCTACACAAGATCAAACTGGTAACAATTCCAGAGTGGATGGGAGAGGGACTCACGAGACCTATCCTTACCCTGCCTCTTGGAAGTTGACAGCTGCTAGTAGGGAAGGCTTCCTTTAGTGAAGCTCCAGCTCCAGCAAGTGGCCCTTCACGGTTATAGGCAGCGCTAATTGGATTCAGTGATTTAGTTTTACAAGGGGAAAGGAAATGAAAAGGTTTAGGAGACATGAGTGGGTGGGAGTTTGGGAAGAATAGGGAGAAGTGGGAGTCAATGTAATCAAAACACTTTACATACACATATGAAAATCAAAAAGAGAAAATAAAAATATTTCCTCTATATACAACAGATTTTTTTTACCAAAAGCCTATTGTTCAGAAAGAAAATCTCTTATAGCTGAATTTTAAAGTATTAGGATCTAAGATCATATAGATCAGCACTTAAAGTTTTGTTTCTCTCTTCTAAACTTAGATATAATCTTTATTGCCTACTCTATACCTCCAATTACTTTACTATATTTATGGGAAAGTTTTCCTCCATCTGTGTTCCCCATCTCAATCCGCTGCATCCCAGTCTACCCTCACCTAGTTTACGACAGTGGAGACATTTTTGTTTGTTTGTTTGTTTGTTTTTGTTTTTTGAGACAGGGTTTCTCTGTGTAGTCCTGGCTGTCCTGGAACTCACTCTGTAGACCAGGCTGGCCTCGAAATCAGAAATTCACCTGCCCCTGCCTCCCAAGTGCTGGGATTAAAGGCATGTGCCACGACTGCCCAGCCAGTGGAGACATTTTCTATAATTTTTCTCATTTCCAGGAACTAATTATTCAGAAAACTCATCAAGCTCATATCCATTTGCTTCCACAATGCTACCAGAGAATGCATCCCAAAGAGAGTTTGCCATGCTGCCCATTAGCTTTAAGGAGTCTTCCCACAAGAGGATCTTCTAACTTACTGTGGGCTCAAAGACCTGCCTATAGCCTGGCCCAGGCATTTCACTCTTCTCTAGCACCTCTGCAGTATCCCAAATGCTGTGAGCTTTGAAATGTTGAGATTTTGATAAATATATTCTTTGATTAGACTGTCTTTTTCTATTTTCACTCTTCATATTCACTCATTCCTTAATTGGTGAAGATAAATATTGAATTCCTGCTGTGTTTCAGATAGTGTATATTCTGAGGTTAAAATCAGAATCAGTAGACCTGTTCTTACAGACATGGAATTTGCAATCTTCTCTTACAGATTCTCTTACAGTGTTCCCAGATTCAAGAACTTTATCAAATATTCCTTCTCCATGTTATGCACATATTAAACTAATTGAGCTACTTTTTGGAAAGCTTGGCTTTTGGGGAAACGTATTGCAACTTTTGTGTGTCTGCATATCATTGCTGCTTTGCATTCCCTAGATTCTGAGATATTTATATTAAAGAGTAGTCTGTTTATTATGTATTTCCCTACGAAGCCCAGAACACACTGGATAGCAAATCAATTTGAACTTCAATTTTAGGCATAGTGCCAGAAACCTAGCTTGCTAAATATATTTCTAAGGGAGTTACTAGCTATGTGTACATTTTTAAAATCCCTTTTGTTTAGACTTGCTAGGTTTCATGAGTGTATACACTTATTTTCCAAAATATGCCTCTATAACACACCTGCCTCTCTTAATTTTTAATATTTTATAAGGAATATTTCTATCCTCAAAGATGATAATGTTTTCACAAACATATGAATTTTTTCATGAAACCCTTCAGGTAGACACAGCTAATGGTTTAAACTTTATCTTGCATTTATTTTTCGCTTTCTAGAGAACTCATTCTTTCCTTGAAATTTCTCTGAACAAAAATGTTCCTTTCCCCATTGAGCTGCACGCTAATGTATTAGACGGCCCAAAGAGGAAATATATACCTTGCTCTCCTATTCTTAATGCCATGGTAACTGTAGGATCATTTCTAAATAGGCTTATTTCCAGTCGTCTTGAGAAATTCTGCTCCTGGTGCAATGCATTGCAGTGTTTGTATATTGATTTATTCTAAGGAAATGCATTATATGATGCATTTTTTTAAGGTCCCCTTCCTCTATTCAGTGTCTACAACAGCTACAACTCTTTTGCCTGTATTTGACAGAAGCAACTCATGAATTCCACATTGAAATTTTAGTGGCAGTGGGGATGCTAAAATTACATCTCCTCAATTGGGGATTGCTCACTTGTTAGTGAATGAAAAAGGATGTTCTAAGTCTGTAACCTGAAGAAACAGGGATGATGCAAATGAAAACCAGTATAATCAGTCAACAAGATTTAGTGAGAACTGAAACAGTATTCTGTGAGCAGAACTGTGTCTCTTTAAAGTCAGTTGGCTAATAGCCATTACCACAATTCTAATAGAAAGAAGAAAATACTGATGTTAGTTTACAAAACCTAAAATAATTCTTATCTGTATGTCTATTGGGGAAGGCTTATCAAACCATTGTACCACACTTGGACTTTTTATAGAAATTAATTTTATATGAGAAAGTAATAAATTTTAAAATAGGTATGTATCCAGCTAGAGTATGCATATAATTCTTGTACAAGTATTTAGAAAGAATCAAATGTAATGTACCTTTTCTGTCTCCATCTTGCTTGACACTTTCTCTGTGTCATTACTGCTTCTGAAACATAAATTGACCCAGTTTGTAATTTCATTAAAATGTAATTTGGAAAATCTTTATTAAATATCAATAGTCTTTACCCTGGAGGTGGTTTTGTTTTCTCTTTTTTCTCATTTATTTCTTGTCCAATAACAGTTTCTGTAAAATATTAAATGAAAGAAAAGCCATTTAAATAGGGAGTTATTATTGGGTCTTTATATATGCACACATGATGTGTATGTATTAGAAGTAGAAGAATTATTTGAAATTATAAAACAAATAATTTCACCTTATATCAATATAACGTTCTTCTTTTATAAGCACAAATATCCTGCAACGTCTTCCATTGCCTCAGAGCAGTTCATCAGAGCAAAAAATACAAATGATGGAATTTAATGCTGTGTTGTACCCCAGTAGGATGTAGGAACTAAATATCTATAACTTATTCAGGAAAACCATTCATGAGAAAGGAGAATAACCTGGATGTCTACTGATAAGAACATAAGAGCATTCCATTGGACTGGCTGGAGGATACAAAGGCATTCTTCCTTTTTATGCCAGAGAGTATATTCAACAGTTAATTTAATGTAAAATATTTGTAGAATTAATTTGGATAGATACTGGGGACTAAAAAAATAGTGAGGCTAAATGCATCTCATGCATTTATACATTCTTAATTCAAAATATATCCCAGCATTGTTGAATTTATGCCTATTGCCCAAATGATGAGACCCCACTGTGGCCATATCAATACATGATACCATCAAGTTCCAGTCCATGGGTGGCAGATTCATTGAAATAAGTCATCTGAGTGGCCTCGGCCTCTGCTTCAGCACTGATGATCTGCTGCGCCACAGCCTCCACGATGGGCATCACCATGGCAGCAGTAGAGGTGTTGCTAAGCCACATAGATAAGAAGGCAGTACTGCTCATGAACCCCAACGTCAGCCTGAAATGAGAGGGTCTTTAGTGTGGAGCTGTGCTGTCCAGATCATGTAGCCCTCTATATTCAACTATTTAAAAAAATGTTTGCATATTGGGAATAATGTGTTTCAGAACACAGAAGGTAAAATTTCTGCCCTGACGTGGAGCTACAAGTGCAGTTATACAGGCAGATGGGAAGTTACTAAGATATGTGTCCCCTTAAGAGTACAAGGAGAACGTTCTTTTCAGAATCAGATAGCTACTTGGATTTATACCTAACTGTAAATTGGTATATAGCAAAACAGTTTGCAGTGTGACCCTAATGCTTTAGTATGATTTTTTTATGAATGGCTACTTGTCTCTAGACCCAAGGAAGATGAAAGTGGCACCAACTAACAAGAATTCCCTGCTTTTGCTTCATCCTTTGGCCATTTTTCTGTATGTTAGTATGTGTAGCAAAAAAAGAACTAAGAATAGGGTTCATATTGATAAATCTTCCTCTCGCCCATTCATTCGGCTGGTTTAAGATATAGTGGGTGGAAGAAATGGTTACAATCAGTTGCTAAAATGAAGTTTGAGAATTTTCTATAGATCCTATTATTTATATTCTCCTGAACCTAGCATCATTCCTGTTGTCAAGAATTAGATTTATTACTTGCCTTTTCTTATACATAGAGTAATTCATCCTTAAAATAACAAATCTAAGACTTTGGGATTTAAATCATCTCTATAAAATTTCATCATGATATTTGCACAGAAGGGGATTGATATAATAGGAGATGCCAAAAATCATTCAGAAGGAGATATTTCTATGAAGTGCTAATTACATAATCTCCTTTTCAAAAAATTAGGCATATATAAACAATTCTTTACCAGGTTTCCAATTAAATAATCTGCTTTTTAAAAAAATAGGTCTATATAGACAATTCTTTATCATGTTTCCAACTTTAGTATGATGAATATTTTCTACGTGTAAAACAACATAAAACATCTTAGAAATATGTTTGATCAGAACTTATTCTTAATTTAAAAAATAAAAACTATAGCTATACTATAGTTACAAACTAAAACTATACTAACATAGAATATCTATACAATGTGTAGTTTTCCATATTAAGAATGTTAGCATCATATGAAGCTTCTACTGGTGGAAATGACTGAAACCAAAGAGCCGAATAATAATGGAATGGACAGGAGTCTTGCTTTACTGTACACTAAAGTTTCCTCTCTCCTGGAAAAACGCCCAGATGATTAAAGAAAAGATTTCTATGGTACCCAAGAGGAAAAGGCTTAATTCCACTGTATTTATAAGATAAATATATTTTAAAAATATAGTTGTATAATAAAATTCTAAGTAATATATTTTGTCATGTTTGTCTCATATATGTCATATGTACACAGAGAAGTGTACATGAACATACATGCATAGTATTAGGATTTTAGCAAAGAAATTTGTTCCACCGTGGTAAACACAGAGTCTCCTCTGCCCTTGAAGAAATTATGCAACAGAAGTCAATTTTTTTTCTTATTTTCCAAAGGATGATAAGAAGCAGAAAAAACACCTAAGGCTTTAAAATAAAACATTATGCAAATTGTTATGACACTGGAAATGTTCCTAGCTGATGTTCGTGTTTATAACAAGAGGTGGAGTAGAACCCAAATAGCCAATTAATTAAATGGAATGAGAAACGTTCATTTCAGTGAAGGGGAATCAGTCAAATGAGTAATTTCACATATAGAAGAAAATTCTCAATTGATTGTTTCACTTTGCAACATTTGCTTTGAAAAGAAAAATGTGTTCACCTTGAAATTTTTCTGCACAGATTTGTATTCTGTCAGTAATGTCTTTGTCTTTGGTTCATAACATCCTCCCTGTTGATAAAGGATGCTCTTGAATAAGTTTTGAATGTGTAATCAGCCAAATAAACAAGATGGGATTGAAATCTACTCTGAAGTATATCAGTCTCCTGTGCTGGGGTTCAAGGTTCCTCTCATCTTTGACTCCAATGGTGTTTTAAGGCTGAGAGCGTTGTATGCATTTCTTCCAATCTCCCTGAAATTTGACCTGCAGTAAAAGGAGACTTATTGCTGTTTTCCTCCTACCCCTCAAGCACACTTTACATCACCTTCATAATTTCGTAGCTACCCTGCTACCCAAGGCGTTTCCTGCATTACTTACTTAGATTTTGCTGGGCACAAAATCATATGCTTAGGATATAATCTGGGTGTTGTATACAAAATACTCACCAGGCCGGATTCACCCCCACCATCATCACCATCCTCAGTGCGATCCTCTTGTGCAAATTCCATTTTTCTATGGATGTTGCTAAACAGATGACTCCAATTAGTAGAAGGTGAAAGTCTTTGAAATAAGCAGAAGCCACCTGAAATTGCAGTGAAAGCCGTGAATTATGTATCTTGGCCAGGGAATGATGTATAACAGACACTATTAGGCTACTACTCTTAAATGTCACCTTCAACTGCAATTTTCTATCGTGTCCAAGGACATATAAATGTGTTCGAATACACATTATCTATAGTTTCACCCAGAAATAACACAATTTTAAAGAATACAGGGAAACACATATACAAAAGGCACTAGATTTTTTAAAAATACAGACCACTTTGCACAAGTGGTACTATACTTTAATTTCTCCATCTAGAAATTGATGTTACTGTTAAGTTGTCTTATAGTGGACTGCCAATGACTGAAATGTCAGGGAACTCCACATTAGTCCCCTCCTTTCCAATCTGCATCCTCACCAACCTGAATTCACAACTTTATCACTGTCTGTTTTCTGATAACCATAGTCCTCCTTCATATTTGATTGATTTCATCTTCAAGGTCATTTATTAATTTATTAATTTATTAAAATGAATGTCCTTACCTAAAGACTGCCATTTTAAACCTTTTTTACTTATCATCACTCAGAGAGGAACACAGTGTCCAGTCACTTTGAGCAACTATTTGCCAGAGTGATTTCAAAGAATTACCCAACATGTTTAATACAAATCTGACTCTGGAAAAATTGCATGTTCTGTTAAGTTAGAATCTCAACTCTTAAATTCTGGATTTTTCTCCCACAGGCCTTCACAAAACCTTTAAATGATAATTTATTTTAATTTTTCAAAAAATGGTCTAGCATCTTTCCTATTTTCAGAATGTCTTTAATTTTAAAAGATTGATCATAATTTGTTAGAGAAAGCATCTCATGCAATGTCTCTCCTGTGTATCCCTGGGCTTTTCTAATTTTTAGCTGCTACATGTGCATTTCTTCTCTTTAGGTATTTTGTAAAGCCTTCATGCAATGTCCTTCCATGGGATCCAAAGCGATGCTCTTCAACAACGGTCACTATATGCTGGGCTAACAATTCTGAGGGGCTATGCTGAGACTGAGCTGACTGTATGTGCTGGCGAATGGAATGGGCAAAACCGAGGCTCGTGATACAGAACCATTGCTATAGACGGCGGCATCTGGCCATGGCTTTGAGCTCTCCCTTTTATATCTTGAGAAGTGCATCCAGAGAATATCTGTTCCTTAGCCTCATATCCATGACTATTACCAGCTGCCTGAGATGGCTGGCTGTCCTTGGAAGAGGACCTTTTCTCTTTTGTAGATTAGTGCTTAGACAACTGAACTCTATTGTGCTTGGAGGATGACTGGGAAGATGAGTGTCTTGACATAGCAGACGATGACTTATCAGAGTTCCTAGAATGGCTCTACTTGTCTTTGGATATCTGGATCAGTTACAATCCCGACGAGGGCTGCATGCTTGCTAGTAATTCTGTCAATTGGAACAGTAGTTTCCATAGTCACCTCGGTTATACTGGCCCCGTGGATAAAATCCTTGGTTTTGCCCACAGAAATAACAGGGTCTCCTGTAGTCTCTGATGTGACCTTGGAAATCTCGATTCTGATATACTCTAGGGAGATTCCTTTCTCTTTTATGAGCTGGAAAATATGACCTGAAATGAGACCTAGAACTCAGCCTGTGCTTCCTTCAAAGAGAGACAGATTGGCTTTGGGATAGAGATTTTGAAAAGGAATGAGACTGAGATCTGGATGTAGATCTTGAGCGAGAAGAAAAGAGGAAGACCAGACTTGGAGTTGTTTGTTTTTGACATCTTTGAAGAGATTACACCTCAAAGATTCTATTATGGCTTGAAACCCACATGGAAAATTCTACCTTAGAGATGATTCATTTGTTAAGAAGGCTTGCTGTAGTCAGTCATGAACACATGTCTTTATTCCTACTACCTCGACCGGCGAGCCAGCAGTCTGGCAATGGCACAACCTGCCAGAACCTTGGGCAGCATTCGCCCACAATTACATCTTTTTAAGAATGAGAAGAGTTAAATGTTTCACAACACAAAGAAATAACAACCATTTGAGGAGATGCAGATGCTCTCATCTGAGACCAAAGGGATATCTGATAGTTTCTTCTCAGCACCCCCCCCCTCATGATTTTATTCAATGATGAAACATCTGGAACTTCTAAGTGAGTCTTGCTGTCATTCTGCCCTGCCCTGCTTCTTTTCTTTACCATCTCTTGCAATTGCTTACTTAGCTCTATGCTTCCCGTCTTACACCTGACACCTATCCTGTGACTTCAGGAACCGATGTTTTTAAATCATCAGAAGTCTTGGAACAAGCTAGGAACTCTGTAAATAAAAATTGAATAAATTAAAGAGGAAGTAAAGAACACGATGATTTTTGGGCTCCTGCCTTCCAAATGTCTTTATTCAGTCCTAACCCTTCCAGCCACCCAACTCTGCCATTACTTGCTATAACTGTTTTAGTATATTGATTTTCTAGTGGTTATATTCCTGTAAACACCTTTTTCCTCAGCAGTCTGTCCTTTGCTCTTTGGGAAAGTTTTCTTGGCCTACTTTGAAATATTTTTAATCTGTTCTCACAATTGTATATACTCCAGAAGGTTTCATGTATGTTCCTCTTGTTTTATACATTTAGTGGCAAATCCTAGAGACATAATTCTTATCTCTGTGTGACTAACATACATACTATCTAACACAGCAGAGATTAACTACATACTTGTCAAATGAGTGGTGAGTTCAACACTCTTTGTATTCTGACAGAGAACTCTGAATTCGAGAACATGAATGCAACAGACATTTCCATTTCCCACAAACATCTAAAGCTTAGTGATTCAAAATAACAGATACCTTCTCAACTCAAATATCCTTCAAATACTTTCTTCCTCCTATTCTCTATTTTCATGAAGAATAAAACTCAATCTATTCTGTGGACTATGTCAAATTTCAGAGTTATCTGAGATTTCCTTTGTATTTCCATCCAATGTGTGTGTGCTGTTCCTTTTACTGTCTCTGTATTTTAAAATGCATTGAATCTTCTCTATTCACATATTATCCCACCATTAAGGTCCCACCATTGTTTTCTAACCTATCCTGTACCACTGTTAGTTTTATGAAGTGTAGATCTAGTCACCTCATCAATCTTCTTATTCCCTTTCAGTTCATTCTGTGGTGTCTGATACCAGATCCTATATTCTCCATTTGTCATACATAACCTGTCTGAATTTTGGCTCACTGCATCTCTCTCCAGCTCAATCTTTTACCACCTGCTTTCACCCAAGTGCTTTCTGTGTACGTATTTCTCCAAACCCAAAAATAATTAGACATTTGCTTCCAATTTAAGCTGTAATTGCCTTTTTGCATTTCCTACAAACTTCTGATCTTCCTTCATAGATTAAAACAGATGTTAATTCTTCAACGATTTCTTTTCTGGGCCCTTTAGCTGGACTGCATGGTATTTCTCTGTTTTATCACAAAAAATGTATATTGTGTTGATTTTTTCACTTTATTAGACTAGATAACTTTGAAGATAGAATGAATTATATTAATCAGATAGTTATGAACTTAGCATGTACATAACACATACAGTTTGTGTTTAATAGGTATTTAATCACCAAGTCCCTAGGTTCAAGAACCTTGGAAGTTATTAAATGAAAAGAAGCAAGTTATCAAAGTATCATGAGCATATGGGGATACTTCTTCAACACATAATTTAGTTTCAAAGAATGAGTGACCACTTTGTCCTAGGTGTGGGAAGTTGTTCTGTAAGACCTAATACTGGAATTTTGAAAGTTGCTCTTTTTGCAATTTGCTTATGGAAATAACTCATCGACTGCTATAGTGTGATGTTGTTGTTTCCCTAAATCTGTGTATGAGACCATAACATGAACATAACATTGGCTCTACTTTCTTGTAAAAGAGGGTAGAAGACATTCCATTGGCCTTCATCATGAGTGAAACACCACATTAACATCTACAGAGCAGAAAGTTAACCCTTAGCAGACACCAAATCTATTGATATTTTCAACTTTTATTTTATTTGTATGTGAGTGTGTGTGTGTGTGTGTGTGTGTGCGCACGCAGATATGCCTGTGCATGTGTGAGTACAAATGGAAGTAAAAAGAGGATGCTAGATCTCCTAGAGATGAATTTATAGGCAATTGTGAGTGGTTTAATGCCATTTTGCGAAACCATACCCTGATCCTTTACAAGAGCATCAAATGCTCTCTGCCACTGAAACCTCTACAGCATCTCTATCGGTACTTTGAACTTGTAACTTTCAGCCTCCAGAACCATGAGTGATTACATTTCAGTTGTTTGTAAGTGCCCAGGTTCAGTGAACTTTGTTGTTTTGTTTTAGACTCCTGAATGGATAATTAATACATTTAAACTTATAGCTCTGCTTAAGGTTATGTAATAAAATCTCACACTATCTTTCTCTGTCTGTACCAAAATATCAGTCAACCTTTTCTCTCGTGTATCCACGATATATACACTACCTACAAGTTAGTCATTAGTAGCCGTCTTGTTTATCAGACTGATAACTATGGTATCAAAGTACTTATGTTAAGTAATTCTTATTTTACTTACTAATGGTTACCAAGCAAAAGAAGATAGCAGGGCATAAAATATAGAAGAGCAGATTAACTCTGGAACTATGTTCCAGTATTGAAGATTATATAGGAAACATTCATAAGCCACTTGGGGTTTGATACTGTCAATAATTTTAGAGAACTCTCTGGTTATCTTGGAATGTATCCCCAGAAAATGAGAGGAAACAACTGCATTAGTGATTAAGCACAAGAATAATTTCAGAACTATGAGTTATTCTTTTATGGGTATAGTGGAGGCAGATGTTGAGAAGGGTATTAATGTAGCTCTGGCTGTTCTGACACTCACTGTGTAGACCACTATGGCCTCTAACACAGAGAGATATACTTGTCTCTGCCTCTGAAGTACTGGGTTTAAAAGTATGCACCCCTATGTCCAGCACAATGTTCTTGTAACCAATTTGGTTTATTAAGGGATTAACATACTTTTACAAGGAGAGATAGTAAATGTGTAAATGTTCTAGATATTTTTGTTGTTGTTGTTTTGTTGTTTTTTATGCACATGGTCTCTGTAACAATTATTCAACTTTGTCAGTGCCATGCAAGAGCCAAAGGGAATATAAAGTAAATAGCAATATTGTATTGCAATAAAACTCCACTTTGAAAATTAGGAACCAAGATGGACTTACCCTCAGTACTCAGATTATCAATTTTTTTTACCAGCAAAGCATGGTCTAATTTATAAACAAATTTGGAGATTAAACTTAAAGAAGAAGTTCCATATTCTCTGATTGCTGTTGTAGATGCTACCTAGTTTTTCATAAGGATCAGATATACTTACGGAAGGATATTGTGTATAGCCTAACTGTCCAGGAGAAAATAGCAGAAAATTCTCTCGGGGACTAGTGGTGTGGCTCAGCTGGTAGAGCTCTTGCCTAGCGTGCACAGAATCCTAGGTTTTAACATCAGCACCAAATAAACCACAGCATGGTGCATGTTTATAGTCTCAGACATACACTCAGAAGGTAGAAGCAGGCGGGTAAGAAGGTTCAGGTCATTCTTGGCTACATAGAAAGCTTGAGGCCAAGAGGTGGTAAGAGGAAGGAAGGAAGGAAGGAAGGAAGGAAGGAAGGAAGGAAGGAAGGAAGGAAGGAAGGAAGGAAGGAGGGAAGGAAGGGAGGAATGAAGGAATGAAGGAACAAAGGAAGGAAAAAGGAAGTACTTATGATTTAGAAATGGCACTGATAAATATGACTATTTTGAGAGAAAAATGGATATGTCAAGTAAAATTCATGAGGTTTAAAGTCCATTTACAAGATCAAGATAGTTACATTCCTGCTCCCAAATGGGATTTCATCTAAAATAATACGCAATTTTTCAATCAAAACACCTGGGTTCCTGCCTAGTTATATAATTTATCAGCTGAGCAACCTTTGCCCAAATCAATAAAAAGTCATGAAAAGTAGTTCTTCATATTGTCTGTGAGCTAAATAAATTGTCTGTATAAAATATACCTTGTGGTTAAAATTAATACAGTTATATAGCTCATTTTAGAATATTTATTTCAGTTGTTTTGTGAAATGCAACGATCTAATTTCTGGTCTGCAGTTTAGCTGACTTAATAGTAAATTCGACAACCTGGTAATTGCTTCATCCTTAAAGCATTTGGATCTTAGATTTTCACACCTTTCTGGTTTTCCTTTCATTTCAGTAACCTTGTCTTCTGGTCTCCTTGCCTAATGCTTTTCGCTTCTCATTAACCTGTTTCTTGTTTTGTGGTTGCTGTTTATTATTATTATTATTATTAATTATTATTATTACTAACATTATTTAAACTGGCTTTCTCTGTTCATCTTAGAATGACCTTGTATTTACAAGGCTCAGGGTAGCCTCAAAGCTGCATCCAAAGTACTTGCATTACAGGTTTAAGCTACCATAGGCAGTGTTGACATTCTCAGAAGGTTGTAGCATCGAACACTCAACTTTGATTTTCACTCTTTCCTTTTTTCTTTCTTTCTTTCTTTCTTTCTTTCTTTCTTTCTTTCTTTCTTT